>NC_063194.1:19582049-19652049 GCF_017589495.1 Alosa alosa
TCTTAGCAAGCCATGCTATGTAGAGCAACTCAGGAAAGGGTCGAATTTAAGGGCTGTTTCTGTACTGTGCCTGTGTCTGCTATTGTTTTCTGACAGCCTTTGTGGGACAAAGACTGATGTATCCTGTCCTCTATGAAAACCATAATTAATTCAGCCAAAAGTATCCTGAATGAATGTCATCTGGTCTGGAGTGGCATAGTTCTGTGGCTGTAATGCATTTCTCACGTCCTTTCATCTTGCTTCCCTCTGTACACAAAAGGCCCTCGTCTGAATATGCTCAGAAATGACCAGCGCGGTCATTACCCACAGTTCACCCAAATGTTTGCTGTGTGTGTGATGGAGAGTGAGAGCCTCTGATGTAGTGCTTAACTCCCTCCCACTGCAGCAGGCTGGCCGCCACTGGGCTGCTGACCATACGCTGATAATACGCTTTCCCCTCTTGTGATGGCCACGTGGCTGAGCTGCTACTGCTGCTGCTGCTACAGTAATGAGATTGATCATAACGATCAAGCGATCAATAGCGCTGGGCACCGCACCCAACTGGACGGGAGCCCGGCACGTGCTGCCACTGGACGGGACGCGGATGAAGCGCTCTCCTCGTGTGTCTGGTGGTGCTCAGTCCACACACACACACACACACACACACACACACACACACACACACATCAGCGTGCACAGAAACATGCACGCTAATGCACACTGTGACACACACACACACACACACACACACACACACACACACACACACACACACACACACACACACACACACACACACACACACACACACAGCCACACATATCCCACTGAGACAAACCACTCAAATGGGCCTGGAGGGGGGTAAAGACTCCCACTGTGTTCAGACACAAGGCCAGGGCCGCGATAATGATTTCACTTGTGTGTGTGTGTGTGTGTGTGTCTACAGGGGCACGACTACTCTATCAAGTGAGCTGTGTGTGTGTGTGTGCGCAGGTGTGCGCGCAGGCAGCGCAGGTGCGCGCGCAGGCGCAGGCGTGGGCAGGCGCGGTAAGTGTCGCAGGGCGCAAAGCGCGCATTTGCATGTGTGTGTGTGTGTGAGTGAGTGCATGCGTATGCATTTGTTTGGCTGAAGGGAAGAGACCTATTTAATTTGTTGTTGCTAGTACACATGAACTTGGATGAGCGCAGTGTTGTGATTCTGTTTACACGCGAGTGACTCGCCTTGCGTGGGAGCCTCTCGGAAGCGGCCGCCCTCCTCTGTGTCTGCCAGGCCCCTCCAGCTCTAATTTAATCAGGCCCAGCTCGGGAAATATTATGAAAGGCCTTGACATCCTGCCCATCACTGGACTGTCACAATCAGGACGTCGTCGTTGCATCAGACTAGAATTACCTCCGAATCAGACACAGAGCTTTGTTTAAGGAATTGGAATGTCAGTGCTGTGTTTTATTTCTGTGGATAAATTGGACTGGAATTCTGGTATTTCAAGATTCAATTAAGGACTCAGACATAGATGATATTTCAATCATTTCTTTTGACCTTAACTTGGTTCAAGGTCAATGCTCAGACTCTTTTTTTTCCCAATGTAGAGATTTGGCTTGTGAACATTAATCAGTAAAAAAGAAAAGGAGAAGGATTTGTGAGGGAAAGCACAATGCAGTACATGTTATGGGATGGTGCATGTGGCGCTGCGTTTGGGGGTACATGCAGCTGTTCATCTCCCACAGAGAAGGGAAAGAAAAAGGATAAATAAATAAGAAGCAAAATGGAATGTCATGTGAATGGGGAATGTGAAAGGGAATGTTCCCTTTGTCCCACAGACACGTGCTATGTGCTGTCCTTTGCCATCATCATGCTCAACACCAGCCTGCACAACCCCAACGTGAGGGACAAGCCGCCTGTCGAGCGCTTCATCTCCATGAACCGTGGCATCAACGAGGGCGGAGACCTGCCCGAGGAGCTGCTCAGGGTGAGATACGCATGTGTACACACACACACACACACAAACATGCACACGCGCACGCACACACACACACACACACACACACACACACACACACACACACACACACACACACACACACACACACACACACACACACACACACACACACACACACACACACACACATGCACACACTTTGACATACACACTTTGACATAAACACACACACACACACACATTTTTGCCCCCACATGCACAGCATGAAGCTGTGTGAACATCATGCCTCAGCTCCTGCCTTCTCTGAAATGAACTCCCTCAGCTCAGGAAGTGCCTAATTAGTCTGAAGTGCCTCAAGTTGAAAAGGCCTGAAGCTGATCTGTTGGAGAAACTTTTGAAGAAATGTCTCAGATGACTCACTCAGTGCTTCAGTTAAAGCTGATAGTACACCATTTACCATTATGGGGTGAATACTATGGGTCAACAGCACAGTCCAATGCCAGCAAAGTCAATTAAAGGACAGCCAGTGTCAGTAGGGTTTTGAGAGTAGCCACTTTATGATGTTTCTTGGTGTTTTAAGCCCCTCAACATTGTCTTTAAGGCAGCGCTACCTGGACAACGACGTTGGGGGCTTAAACCACCATCAAGCTTTTATGATGCACTGTGCTCAGACTTTTCCCTGTCGCTGTTGCCCAAAATCTGCTGAGAGTGTCATCTGCTGTTGTCTTTGACATTACCTCAGGATATTTGTTTAACAACTTGTCCGTGGCCCTGTCTCCCTCTCTCTCTCTCTCTCTCTC
Organism: Alosa alosa; assembly: GCF_017589495.1. Lineage (NCBI taxonomy): Eukaryota > Metazoa > Chordata > Actinopteri > Clupeiformes > Clupeidae > Alosa > Alosa alosa. Next base: position 19,584,769 of record NC_063194.1, read on the forward strand.
TCTCTCTGTGTTCTTTTGTTCTCCTATCACCTTTGGATCATCTCCACGTCTGTCCCCAGAATCTGTACGAGAGTATCAAGAGTGAGCCTTTCAAAATCCCAGAGGACGACGGCAACGATCTGACGCACACGTTCTTCAACCCGGACAGAGAAGGCTGGCTGCTGAAGCTGGGTGAGTGAGAACGGAGCAGCGGAACGGAGGGGTAGAACAGACCGAGCTTCCTCTTCCTCCTCTCTCTCTCTCTCTCTCTCTCTCTCTCTCTCTCTCTGTGTACTGTACCTCAAGGAACCCCTCAAAAAAGTACACGTCAGTGAATATAAGAGCTGTTTTTACAGTAGTGAAGGCTGCTGAGGGAAGAGATGGATTTTTCAACATGTGAGCGGCACACACTCCATACCAAGGCCAATTAGTTGGTGTGTGTGTGTGTTTGTGTAATGATGTGCTGCAGTGGTCATGAACATCCGGTGTTTTGCCTTTAACCCCCCCTCTCTCTTCCCAAAACACACACACTTGCACTCTGGCCCATGTGTTCATGTGTTCACATGTGTTTTTAATTGTAGCAACCCCCCCCCCCACACATACACACACACACACACACACACACACACACACACACACACACACACACACACACACACACACACACACACACACACACAAGCACACACACACACACACACACACACACACACACACACACACACACACATTCTCCTTCCCTTACATGTACTCTCATGAGGTCTTGTGGTTTGTGTCTTGGTCTTTGTGTCTCTTTTGGCTTGTTTGTTTTCTTGCTTGGCATGCTTTGTTGTCGTTGTTGTTGTCATTGTTGTTGTTGTTGTTTACATGTTCCTTCTTCTTTTCCTTATCCTCTGTGCCCCTCTGTGCCTCATCCTTTCTGTTGTGTGATTGGCTGTCTCCCTCCTTCTTCTATGCTAGGAGGTAGGTAACTGACAGCACTCTTCTCTCTCTCTCTCTGACCTCTCACCCTCCATGTCCTGTACTCTCCTCTCCTCCTCCTCCTCCTCCTCCTCCTTCTTCTGTCCTCCTCCTCTTCACCACCCACTGCTTTGCTGCTTGACATAGTGTGTCTGTTTCTTTTCTCGCTCTCCTTCATCCACCTTTTCTTTTCTTGTCTTGCAATGAGACTGGCATCTGCGCTTCGCTTCTCCGCTCCTCTTATGGGGGATGTTGGGACTCTCGGGGGTCAGAGGTCAGGCACGTGCGCCTCGTGGCTGCAGTCACGGTGTCCACACCTTACACACCCCACACCCCCATTCCTCACTCACAACACCCGACACCAACCCCATGCTAGCGCTGCAGGCTGCATGCTTGCCGCTGTAGGTAACGTCTCTATGGGTCCACGCTTTTTACCCAGGGTGCATTGGTGTGTGGCCCAACACCAGGAGCTACCACCGCGCCAGAGCTCCTTCCATATGATTTTATTTTTGATGCTTTATTATGCCTATGACGAATTTGCATCGCTCAGTCTGTGAAATCGACCAAAAATATTTCATAACAGATTAAGTCAGTGCTGACGTAAAAGCCCTTAACATTGTGGTTAATAAGATTGAAATGACAGGTGAATAGGTGCTGCTACATCTGACTAGTTTTATAGGGGAATTCTGAAAGGCCGCATATGGAGACACGTCATAGTTAGAGAGGAAGCTCCTGTCAGGTGAGATATAAATCAAGATCGCAGCAGGCGTGGGCAAAACAATTTTCCAGGGTGGCGCAATCAGTTCTGGATGCTCATTATGAGGGAAGAATCCCACAGCTCCTCTGACAAATGTGTGTGTCTGTATATGGGGGCGAGGTGACCGGAGCCAACAGCCACAAAATGAGTGCCAAGAATGGAGGGAGGGCACTGTACGCTTGTTGTGCCCTCCAGCCCCCTGTACCCCCACCCTTTCCCAGCCTTTCCCCATCCCCAGCTCCCCCTGCTACTGCTGGCAGGCCCCAGCATGCCAGCTCCCCCTGCTCCACGCTAATTGCTTCACCTCTGGGCTTCTTGTCATTTTTCTTGGCCTCCACACATGGCACCGCAACCCACCAGGGAGGCTCGGCAGCCAGCCCCCTCTCTCCCCGCACACACGGCGCTCTCCTACCAGCTGCAAAGTCAGGGTCGTGTCGGCCACAGCGACGGCCAGCCTCAACCCAGGGCCTCTGTGCTTGTGTGTCTATGTGTGTGTCTGAGACTGTGTGTGTGTGTGTGGCTAAGTGCTCCTCAGGGACGGCCTCTCAGCTCTGATTTGTTGTGTTAGCGTCTGTGGGCTCAGCTCTGGATGGCGGGGACGACAGCGAGGTTTCAGCTGTGGGTTCTGGGCAGCTTTTGAACAGAGAGAGAGAGAGAGAGAGAGAGAGAGAGAGAGAGAGAGAGAGAGAGAGAGAGAGAGAGAGAGAGAGAGAGAGAGAGAGAGAGAGAGAGAGAGAGAGAAAGGTAGAGAGAGAGAGGGAAAGAGAGGGAAAGAGGGAGAGAGAGAGAGAGAGAGAGAGAGAGAGAGAGAGACTGCTGTGCCTGGTCTTTGGGTGGATAACGGGGGATAGAGTGCACAGTGACTTTGACTCCTTCTCTCCCCGAGCTAGTGCAGCTGTTTGCTTTGGCTTTGTCAGGCTTCATCTGCATATGCTAGCCGTCTGCTAACCCAGGAGTCCGCATGAATAAATGGGACCACACAGAACTACAGAAGAGCGGGGCCAGAGGAAAGGGGGGAAATTTACAAGATCAACACAGCTAAGCGGGTTGTCTAGTTTATGAGAGATGAATCTCATTTGTTGGGTGTCAGTTTTCAGTCTTCAACATGCCAATATTCCATCTGTTTGTTCCATTTCAATTGTACTTTCTTGACTAGGGTACTGTACTGACATGCTAATAATGCTAATAATTAATTATTAGAATGCCTCCAGAAATCTTTGGTCCTATGAATGAATATAATATTAGGCGGACCCAATAATAATGTTGATCACTGTTCTACGAAGGCCCCATGTCATTCCAGTGCAGTGCCCTTGGAATCATCCTTATTTCCCCCAGTCTTACAGCACCTTTACTTTTGGTTTCAGCCTCTCTGCTGCATCTATGTAGAGAGAGCGCGAGGGCCAGGTTGGGCTCCTGTGATGCAAGTCAGCCCTGACATGTCCACAGAGAAGCCCTTACGCAGCGCTGGAGTCGCTTCCAGCCATGGCCGTGTGTTCTTGTTCTTTTTTGACGCGTTGTAGCCCCGAGTTGTGCTCTGCTTCACCCAGGTCGGGGGGGGGGGTGGGTGGGTGAGAATCGAGTGCACACAAACACAAGTTGAAGCCTTTGCATGTTCTTTTATTTATTTTTCTTCTAATGCAACAAACACAGCCACAGAATCCTCACAGAACTCAGAGTGTGCGGCTAGCTTCTAAGGTCCAGTGAGAAACAGTGCACAGCACTTTTTATTTGAGTTATTTCTCCCTCCTTCCCCCACACTCACACACAAGGGTAGAGATTGCGCTTGTGGCCAGAAGCGGTGAGGCCCTTTTTTTAAATTTTCACCAGGCAACTAGAAGTGTGCCAAGGATGAAAGAGGCTCCTCTGCTGCGTACTCTGATTATTCACACCTCTGCTGCTGAGGCTCTCCCTGGTGGCAAAGTGGAGAATTTATGGAAAGCAGGTCTAAGCAGGTCTAACTATTAATGTTCCTCTCTCTTTTCTCTCTCTCTCTCTCTCCCTCTCTCACTCTCTGACAGGTGGAAGAGTGAAAACCTGGAAGAGGAGATGGTTCATTTTGACAGACAACTGCCTCTATTACTTTGAGTACACAACAGTAAGTTGCACTTTCACTTTCAGCCAGAGTCATATCTCAAGAGTGACGCCACATTATTCAGATCCAGTCTGTGCTTTGCTCTGCTCTATCCTGATATTCTGCTGCAATTTCTCCTCTCCTCTCCTCTCCTCTCCATCTCTGAGTCTCTTCTAAGTGTTGTCAATCAAGGCGCCGTCTGGGTGTCTAGTCTGGTGTTTGTCTGTTTTTTTTATTTTTTTATTTATTTGTCTGTTTGGCTGGCTGGTCGAAGCAACAGCTCAGACAGCTGAAACGGCAATTTTGACTTTTTTGTAAACCTCTGTGTTCAGGACAAGGAGCCCCGTGGCATCATCCCCCTGGAGAACCTAAGCATCCGAGAGGTGGACGAGCCCAGGAAGCCTGTAAGTGTCCCCCTGGTGTCACCACCAAACAGCACCAAAGCTCCCCCATGCACAGACAGAGCCGATGCTGGACCATGCATGCAGGCCCACCACGACTCAGAGCAGCACATCTCACCCACAGAAAGAGCACGCACCTCTTGCACAACATGCAGACCACTGAATTATGATCACTGACCACATGCTGTAGTTTTTGTTTTACTTTGACCCAAACAAAGTGTGATATTGAGTCATTCTCTCCATTCCCCAGGCTCTCTCCACATCTGCTGCTGAGTAGAGTTCTTTTCCTTTTGTCCAGCTGTGTGTGTGGGCAGTTTTTGCCTTTGGGTCACTGAATATTTTCTTTGTTTATCTCTCTCTCTCTTTCTTTCTTTCTCTCTCTCTCTTTCTCTCTCTCTCATACGCAGAACTGCTTTGAGCTTTACAACCCCAACCACAAAGGCCAGGTCATCAAGGCCTGCAAGACGGAGGCCGACGGGCGAGTGGTGGAGGGCAACCACGTGGTCTACCGGATATCAGCGCCCACGCCCGAGGAGAAGGAGGAGTGGATCAAATCCATCAAGTAAGAGCCCCACACCACAACTAGTACTATCTGACACCTTCTAACACCTTGAAAACCAGTTACTGACCATTAGTTTTGTGTGTGGGTACCCTATCTGAATGTTAAAATATGAATTAAATTAATGTTATTTAATTAAACCTTGCCAAAGACCTTCCGTTGTGTGGGGAACTATTGTTTATCGAGTGGCTGTGTTGTTTCTAGTGCAAAAGGACCACACAAAATGGCAGGATTTTAGTCATAGCAAAACGAGCCACGTTTTTTGGCAGCTGCACTAGGGCTGGATGTGGTGGAAGTGGGGCTTTAGTTTAGTTCTCCTGAACTCTTGCCCTGTCCCACTGGCAGAGCCTGAGGCTGGAGGTTGGAGTTACCCCACTCTGCAAAACTGACAACCCCAGTTTGTAAGACGGGGAAGATAAAATATACATTTACTCTTGTCATCTTTTGCTTGCTAAGTGAGAGAGGCTCTCCAGTATTAATGTGCGACATTAGCATTTTATCCACCTCAGCAGCCTCCACTGACTCCTGTAATTGGCCTTAATGAGCGCAGACAGAGCTATGCGGGAATTCCGAGGCTTAGCGTGCGGCTTTTCCGGACGTTCTGTTCGCTTGCCATTGGAGTTTCTTTAACATCCCAAATGTGATTACAGCCGTGTGATTGTTATGGTGTTGGAGATGATAATGCAGCCGTGTGCAGTGGATAGAGGCGGAGATAGAAATAGACTGGAATGTAGCGTTGCACTGCGCAGTGCTGGGGTGCAAGGTAGACTGGGCTGGCGGTATTCCGGCCTGTCAGGGCTGTTTGTAGAGAAACAGCAGGCTCATCACATATCTCCCAGTGACTGTAAGCCATCCACCCTTTCCCCACACATATACCCCTCCCCCACGCTTTCATGGGCAAAAGAAGGGGAGGATTAGCCTCTGCTTATAGGTCCCTGGAGCGGAAGCACGGGTGGGGGGGGTTAGTAAGCATCACCATCACCAACAGCAGCAACAGCAGGAGGCCTAGTCCCTTGTACAGTCCAGAACTCCACTACCCCCTGCCCATACACACACACACACACACACACACACACACACACACACACACACACACATACACCACCAGTCTGCTAATCTAGCCCCATGCTAACAGGGATCCATAAGGCGTGTTATCTCTTTCCAGAAGCGTCCATGTGGGATTTGGGCAGATGAAAGAGGGTTTTATCAGAATCTGAGTTTTTTTTAAATGCCCAGTAGGAATGGTTATGGTTTTCCATCTCCACCATATCTCCTTTAATCTTTAATCACGCTTTGCAGACTGGTGACCGGGTTTTGTTTTTGGAAACGATTGGGACCCTTCTTTGCACAAAAGCTACAAAATCAAACTGGAGTGAGACATTACAATGCAAATCTGTACTAAGAGTGCTCCACACTCCATCTTGAAATGGCAAGCTAGTATGTACAACAGCATCGGAGCTTCTCGCTCGGTCTCTGTATAGGTTTGAGATGCAGAGATGGTGTGATATAGAATGTGGTGGATCTGTCAGCCTGTATTGTTTTTAGCACTTCCTCCCTGTATAGTGTCCTGATTTTTTTTTTTTTTTTTTTTTTGGAGAGCCTATTCTGAAGCGCTTGCAGGGATAGAAAGAGGGAGAGGAGCCTCGGAGAGATATCTGCATTAGGTTCGCTTTGGAATGGGGGTGGTGGAGAGGGTTTGAATGTGTGCCGGAGCTAACAAGATTTCCTGGCGTGAAAAGCTCCTCTGTGAAGCGCCGCCAGAGCCTTTGGTCTGTTTCTGCCGCGCGCGGCCCGTGTCTCTGTGCCGAGCGCGAGATGATGCAGTGCACCCGAGTGCGATTTCAGACCGATAGCTTTGTTCCTGTTATTCTTTCAGATGATATGTGGTCAGAGTCGCTGGGGGGGGTCAGGGAGCAGTCCACAGCTGGGGGAGAGAGGAAGAGCGAAGGTTAGGGGAAGGGTGGCAGTGGTGGTGGGGGAGGAGGCATCATGGTGATGAAAAGAGAGAGAGAGAGAGAGAGAGAGAGAGAGAGAGAGAGGGGTTTAGCTTCAGAAACCATGGAAACCAAACTGGGTCATCCAACAAACTTTGTTCTGTCTTCTTCTTCTGCATCTTCCTCTTCCTCTTTTTGATCTAGTTAAGGCAGGGCTTTGCAGAAATGTGCTTTCATTTCCATATCAAAGATGCTCAAGTCCCATCCTCCTCCTCCCCCCTCGCCCCCTCCCCCTGCATCACTCTGTGTTATTTATTTGATTTCCTTTCTTTAATTGGACTCTACAGAGCCAGCATCAGCAGGGATCCCTTCTACGACATGCTCGCCACCAGGAAGCGACGCATCGCCAACAAGAAGTGAGACCCTCTGCCTGCCCAGTGCTGACCCGATGTCAACACCCCCTGGTCTCCCCACTGCCTGCTCAGAGCTAACCCCCCCTCCCACACACACACACACACACACACACACACACACACACACACACACACACAAACACACACACACACACACACACACTCACACTACCCCCTACCCTGGGCAGTGACAGCTGGCACAGACTCATGGGACAACCCGCCGCTCCACTCCAATCTGGTTGCCCTCCCTTGATCCTTACCCACCCCCTGGACAGTGACAAAACTGGACAACAGCAGGGACACGATGGGACCAACTGTGTCGAACAGCGTCCCGAAAAATCCCCCATCTCTGCTCCATGCCACCACGTTCCCCACGCAAACACAAAGCACCCCACGCACTCATGGGGCCTGTTTAGTCTGCTCCGCTCCTCTGTTTATAGACAATCCCATCCTGTGTTTCTCTCAGTTCCCGGAGAAACAAATCTGTGGTTAATCTGTCATTTTTCACACGCATGCATGTGTGTGGGTATGTATGTATGTGAGTTTTGTATGTATGTATGTAAGTATGTATACAAACGGACTGAGTATATTTGATTGCTATGCCAAGTGTCAACTGGACTTGTCATGTCTTTTGTTTCTGTAGTCGTTTTGTTCGCTCCAATCATTCACTGTGAGGGGACCGAGCAAAGGCTGGCGTTTCCCCCTGAGCTAGCTAGCGTGCTTTATCTGAGACGACCCAAATTATGGTAAAACTATTGCAGTCTCTTCAGCGCTCAGTGTGTCAAGAGTGTAGCTGGTGCCATTTGTTATGCCGAATGAGCTTATCGTCAGTCTTAAGTTTTATTTGAGTCAAACAATCCTCAATACTACAATTTAAAAAAAAGTCAGCTGGACTGATTTCAGACCTTGTGTTAACAAGAAATTGATTGTCCATTATTTTTTGGGAAGGTAGTGACCAGTGAAATTAAGCTCAGTCCTTAGACAACGAGTGTAGACAGACAAATCTACAGCCAGATGTCAAAGTGATGTAGTGCATTTGCACCCTCTCGCCAACCCCCCCACCCCCTGTTTTTAGTCCACTATTAAGAAATTTCTTGCAGTTGTGTCTACCATATGAAAAAAATATATTTGAATATCTTTTCTAAATATTTATTTTCTCTGTGAAAAAAAAGTTCAGATTTTACCAGTAATTGTTAAACTATAGACCTAAGTTATGTGTACATAATGTATAAAAATTTGATCTACTTTTTTGTGGACTATATGTATTACACTTGCAATATATACAAGCCCTGTGGATGACTCTGTTAATTTGTGGCTGAAATAGTGAAAATGAAGCAGTTCATTGCCAATGCTAATGTCATTTTCTAATGGACCTTGGCAGTAAGAATGAGCCGTCTCAACTCAAGCCTCAGACTGAGCTGATTTGTCCTGCAGCCTTAATCATAACTAATGTGAACGCAACAGTGTGAGGAAGCTTTTATTTTGGATAAATGTTATGATTATGATGATAATAATTATACTGTATTGATGATGACTATTATTATTATTATGCTAATGATTACAGTCATACTGACTGATTTCTGTCTTTACTTTTTTCTCACCTCTAGTAGATATATAAACGTTTGTACAATTATAAAGAGCCCCATTAACAGGGCAGACTATAACCTTCTACTGCTGAGCCCTGAGCTTGTAAACTTTTTTAAATGTCTGTAAAAGCTATTGGTCATACTGTACATTACATGTGAGAACATAAAAAAAAAAACGATTGAGAAAAGCCGACACCTCGCCTGTGAGCAGCATCTGTTACACTTCACACATGACCCAGATTCACTTGTTCATTATTAAACACCTCTTAGACATGGATTAGCTTTTAATTGACATCAGAGAGGAGTGGAGTGAGATTGGGAGAGAGAGTGAGTGAGTGAGTGTGTGTGTGAGAGAGAGAAAGGATGAGAAAGAGGAAATGCAAGGAGAGGAAAAGAGAGGAAATGTCCATGACTGTATGCATGTATGTGTGTGTGTGTCAGAGAGATGGGAAAATACAGATAGTGGTGTTGGAGGGGTGTGTGTCTGTGGCTGTAACTCACTCAGCACTGAATAGGAAATGGACCAGAGTAAACTGAGGGGACGCATCCGGACACACAGGGTGTGATCCTCACTGGCGTAGCCAGCTGAGGCCCTGCTGGTGGGTTAGCTCATCGCTGATCACAGACAAACAATGAAGCTTATCGCATCACTAATAACGAAATATTTCCTTATTTAGCACTCCCTTTTTATGCATAGAGGAAATCTTATTGCAGTGAACACTTGTAATGAGAAAACAGATGAGAAGATACTGACCAAAAAAACATTTTCTGATATAAAAACATTAACAAGTTCAGTTTATTTGCTAGTCCTTTGCTGCGCAGGACTGTCATTGCAAACAATTATACTGAATGAACATAAAATACTCATATAATCATATCCAAATATAATACTGTGTCATGAAGTGCAATATCTTCATGTTAAAGTGTTTCTTGTATAAAAGACAATACAAGAGCAAGAACATTTATGAAGTATAAATAGTACGATTTATGGCAGAAAATATTATCCACAGTTTATCTACACTACACAGTCACATGCAAAGATGAATTCAACATGATCACCACATGTAGCCTACAACATATATATTTTCTGCTGCCCATGGAGAAAAAGCGAACATCTGCTTAGAGATAAATGCACCAATATTCATAATAGAATCCAAGAGTATGGATTAATGGCTGGAAATATTATGTCCAAAGATTATCTGTACTATAATGTGGGTTCATCAGTATGTTACATACAGCATACTTTAGACACAATAAAGGTATCATCTAAGCAATAGAAAGCAATAAAAACCCAAGCAGTCTTTAACAGCAGGAGCTCTACATAACGTACCATGGAATGAACTAGTGTGAGGGACTGTGGGGCTTCTCTGAGATGAAAGCAATGTGCAAGATGACAAGATCTAAGAGCTGAGGAGTTATTCAGAGGACATAGCAGTAGGCTATAGCTGCTACTGCTGCAGCTTAAACATCAATCACCAATGCAGGTTGTGCACTGGTCTACTGTGCAGATGCAACAACTAGAATTGTGTTGCCCCTGGAGTGTCTCTGTGTTACTGGGAAGAATGGTAAGATTTGTCAGATTTACCTTTTAAAGACAAATAAGGCAACAGAGATAGTTAGCATATGGTTCTGTATGTCTTTGAAGTCATAAGGAATTCTGGCAGAGCGAGAGCATTTCATGAAGCTGCTCGGACAAAAAAAAAAAAAAAAAAATCAGCACTTTACAATTCTGCTGTAATTAGATGAGAGTAAGCAGTGTCTCTAGATGCTCAGTCTGACGAGCTTAATTAACACTTCACATACATAAGTCATGAACAAATGTTCACACGGAGAAAGCGCTAGTTGATAAGGACTGTCACACACGCTGGATGATTACAGTATGTATAAACGTCATTTGTCGAGCACCGTTCATGTATATCAGGACCGCTAAAACAGCAAACGTGCTTAAAATAGATATGAGAAAAACAGGAAGAATGACAAAGAAAGCAAACTAACAAAACTAGACAGACAAAAAATAAAAAAAGACTACAGAGATAAGCAAGACTAATGTGCATACTAAAAAATCAAATATGTAAGAAATGAATATAAAAATGAAATAACATTTGGGGCACTCTCAATGAAGACAAATAATAATGGCCATTAGCACTGGCTCCAGCTAATTAAAATCATGCGGTTGTAAAATAGATGGACTTTGACACAGCAGCTGCACCACTAAGATCAAAAGCAACAGCCCTGCTAAGCCCAGCAGCAGTTTGATTGTGATGTTCCACAAACAGCATTAATAGAAGATATTTTCTCAGGGCTTCAGATCAGGCCATTTCCCAAATTAATTTACCCTCTATCAGTTCTGAGGTCAATGAATAATGAGCTTGAGTTATGGCTTGTGGCTGCCCCCTGCAGGATTAGACCAGTACTGCAATTCACTATTCTCAGTGTGCTTACTTGGCCACTGTGCTTTCGTAGAGGCAGAGACATTTACGATACTGCTGCTTTGATACATAATTCAAGCATGCCTGACAGCACGAACACCAGCCCCACTTATGGCTCCGAGCAAACTCTCTCAACCTCACTCAGATGGCAGAGAGAAAACTCTGAAGGCACGGAACATTACAAGCAGAGAGTAAAACAGAGACATAAACAGAGAAACCCTCCTCCCTATCTCAACCACATCACGATAAAGAATATGAATAAGCACCTCCCTGCTCATCCATAACCAGATCCATCTATCCTTCTCAGTCCTTTTTTTGTACGCTCAACTCTTCAGTCTTTGCTCCAGACTCAAACCTCTCGACCGCCCGCCGTGGGTCAGGGGGGAGACGTATGAGGCCGCAGTGTGCGGGCCCTCAGCAGGGTGAGGAGGTGACCTGCTCGTACTCAGGGCACTTGAGCAGGGCCGGGTAGCTAGCGCTCATCGGGAGCGAAGCTTCGCTGGACAGGTCAGAGGGGCTGCGTCCACGCTCCCACGCCTCCGGGTGCAGGAACTGGCCCGAGTGGTCAGAGCAGTCGCTCAGTCGTGGCCGGTAGAAGCTTGGGTGCGGGCGGTACAGCTCCTCAGCCGCGTAACGCTTCATGAAGAGGTAGACGGACATCACGCCTGCACTCTGGTGGACACAGACACAGAGACAGGTGACAGGTGAGAGAAACAGACAGAGAGAGCGAGACAGAGAGAGAGACCAGCATGAGAACTACAGGCACAGTGCGGCGCAGGCGTAACACTCACCTCAGTGAGGAGAAAGGAGATGGCAGCGAAGGCAAACGACCAGCCGTACTTGTAGCTGATGAAGGACTCACTGCTCTTGGTGCTGCTCATCATCTCATCATTTATACTGGAGATGTACAGGACCAGACCCACCACCAGCGACAGGCCTGAAGAGAGAGAGAGAGAGAGAGAGAGAGAGAGAGAGAGAGAGAGAGAGAGAGAGAGAGAGAGGGAAAAGAGGTAAAGAACCGGAGAACAAATTATGGAGAGAAACACAGGAAGAGAAAAAGAGAGAGAGATAACAGGAGAGAGAATGATGGATAAAGACACCGGGAGACAGAGAGAGAGAGGGAGGAGGAGGGAGATAGAGAGAGAAAAAGAGAGCAAGTAGATAGATACCTGAGAGGATGAAGAATATTCCAGAGACGAAGGCCAGAATGGTGCGATGTGGCCTGATATGACCCACGTTGTTGAGCACAAAGCCGATGAACATGAAGAACAGGCTGACCAGGGGGAAGGGTGTGGCTGAACGGATCATCTCTGAACAGGGACAAACCCAAAATAGAAATGCTCATTACTGACAGTCACCAATGAGGTCAGACACAAGAGCCTACCTTGCTTCTAACCTAGCACAGAGATTCTGCTCTGAGGTATATATTTCGAACAATTTTTAAAAAAAAAAATTAAAAACATAATTTGTAGAGAGACTGCATTCTGAAGAAACACATATTCAGTAATATATGTACTCTATTTATTTATAGGCTATATTGTTAATATTTTTGCAAAAGCACCTTATCGAAGTACCTTAGAAAAATACCTTATCAATATTTCCACTAATTTCTATAATATTCCTGATGAGTTCTCTGAAATGTGTTTGTGTGTGTCTGAGTCACCAGAAGAGGGCAGCAGAAAATGGGACTCACTGAGCACACTGACAGTGGACTCACTGGTTAGCTGGACATTCATGGGCATGATGTACTCGATGGTGAAGCAGCGTCCCATCTCTTCACCTGAGAGACAGATTGTTGAGAGTCACATTGGTACATGAGAACAGGACAGGAAACACTGGTCAAGTGTGAAAGAGACAAACACAACGCTGAAGTGATCAAGGAAATGGACACGCTGTACCTTACAGTAATATGAACAGCCATACACAGAAATCCCGAATTAGACACATGGCTTAACAGAAAGTGCAGAACATCTGAACAACACAGCATATAGAATATTTTCATAACATTAAATCTCAAATGATTTGCTTACTTGTGTTCTTGAATACCCAAAAATCTACAAGTTCATGTTAAGTTGATTGGCAGACAGTTACCATCCTGTCTGACTTTCTGATGTGAATGATATCAGTGTGAGTATGTGTGTGTGTGTGTGTGTGTGTGTGTGTGTGTGACTTTTTTGCAAGAAAATAATGATCCCAATGACCCCAAGTATCAAAAACTGAAAACATACAGTACATGCTCCATTTCACTAGTTCACATTCCGTAATTTTAAACAGATATAATAGCATAATAGAAAAGCATGTTTGGCGAAGTCTCTGGCCAGGGTCCTGAAGTGATTTGCGGGATCGTGCAGGAGTCAACTGTGCAGGCAGGAGTCGTGCAGGAGTCCGCCATACACACCAAAAAATGCATAAAAGACAGGACCACGCGAACAAATTCAACGGGAGAGCGCGAGGTGCGCTAATTTCCTCAGATCAGAGACATTTGACCAGATACAAGAGTGATAGGCGTCGGAGGACCACGGGCAGAGAGTTTTGAGAGCTTGACAGACCGTTAGGTGGCTGCACCATACATTTATGAGTAGAGTAATGGCCTGCTGGGATTCCGACTTGCGTAAGAACATCGTTGAGCTGCGTTTGAAACCAGAAGCGAGTTCCGCCCCTGATCCACTAGCACGCGATGCGAATTCCCCAAATCGCGACGCTACCCTCCATGAAGACGCTTTGATGGGCGTCCCCTTTTGTAGATGTGTGGTAACGTCAGGGCAAGAGCAGGCAGCCTAGTAAACAACCAAACAAAATGTTTCCCTTCACTATTTTGAAATTACCGAGGGAAAGTCATATCTATAAATTAGTTTGCAATTTGGGGGGACATTTCAATCATGAAGTTATCCATGTAGGATTCTAGCCACACATCATACAAACACGGAAATTTAGACACTGCTATGATTATTTTTTCTCATCTGGATACAAGGATACAAGGATACAAGGAAGTTTATTGTCACATGCATATAGTTACTGGAAGTAAGAAATGCAGTGAAATTCATGTCTGGTGTCAGCCTATTTGTGCATTAATGGGGGGGGGTGCAGTAGAAGAGGGGTTTAGTAGATTAAGTGGCAAGGGCTGCATAAAAAGGTGGGGGGAGGATTGGGATTGGGTGGGGGGCACCAACAAGGAGCACCCAAGAGCAACAGGGGGCAGGAAAACTCCCCTTACCAAGGAAGAAACCCTTGGGCAGATCCACGGCTCAAGGGCTAACCCAACTACCAGGGGTCTTGGTGTGTGTGTTGGGGGGATGACAGGGAGATGGGATAGTGTGCTGTGTATGTGGGGAGAGGGCAGTGTGCAATATGTGTGTTGGAGAAGCTTCCTCATGAGACAATGTGTGCTGTGTATTGGGGGTGGGGGGCAGTGTGCTGTAAGCATGTTGGGGATGTGTGTTGGAGAAGCTTCCTGATGAAATAATGTGCTGTGTATGTAGGGGCCCGAGGGACTTACTATTGCAAGCAGAGTACTGTATGTAATGTATGTGAGTGATGACAGTGAAGATGTGTGTGGGCTGGGGGAGTGGAGCAGTGACTGTGTGTGTGTGTGTGTGTAGTGTGTAGGTGGGTAGGTGGGGGCAGTGTGCTGTAAGTATGTAGAGGATGTGTGTTGGAGAAGATCCCAAAGACAATGTGCTGTGTATGTGGGGGCAGTGTGCAGCAAGTATGTAGAGGAGGCTTACTGTAGCAAGCAGTGTGCTGTATGTATGTGAAGTGATGACAGTGATGATGTAAGTGTGTGTGTTGGGGGTTAGAAAGGCTAGGCAATCAAGGACATGGGTAGATGGAGGAGAAATCAAAAATAATAAATAAAAAGTGTGCAAAAGTTGGAGAAAAGTCATATATATGTGTGTGTGTGTGTGTGTGTGTGTGTGTGTGTGTGTTTTGACGTGTGATGAAATAAGAAAATAAAAAAGGTCTGTAGCATAGGGAGAGGGATGTAAAAAAGTGCTAAAAGTCTTGTAGGTGTGTGTGGGTGTGTGTGTGTGTGGGTCATGAGTGCTGAGGAGTGAATGAGTGCAAAGTCAGTATAGTGTGAGTTCAGAGTTGGGAAATGTTTGAGAGTGCTGAGGAGTGAATGTGTGCAAAGTCAGTATAGTGTGAGTTCAGAGTTCGGATGGCCTGGGGATAAAAACTTCTCCTGAGTCTCTCAGTTCTGGCTTTGTGACTACATAGGCGCCTTCTTGATTTCAGCGTAGGAATAATCCATTGTTAGGATGAGAAGAGTCCTTCAGAATCTTTTGGGCTCTTAGGAGTACTCTTCTGGAATAGATATCTTGTAGAGCATGGAGTTGAGTTCTTATAGTACGTTCAGCTGAGCACTACTCTCTGCAGAGTACTACAATCTCTAACTGTGGAGTTCCCATACCAGGTGATGATGCTACCAGTTAGAACACTCTCAACCGCTGAAGTGTAGAAGGCCTTCATGATGGATGTAGAAACTTTGAATTTCCTTAGCTGACGAAGGAAGTAGAGTCGTTGTCTGGACTTCTTCAGAACATATTGAGTGTTAACAGTCCATGTTAAGTCTTCAGTAATGTGGACACCAAGGTATTTAAAACTTGTGACTCTCTCTACAGGTTGCCCGCTGATCATTAGTGGGGTGTAACTGTAGTTCTGCTGCCTTTCTGTAATCCACTACCATTTCCTTGGTTTTATTGATATTCAGTGTCAAGCTGTTAGATTGACACCACTGTGCCACCTCATCAACCTGATCCAAGTAGAACTGTTCATTGTTGTTACTAATCAGGCCCAAGATCACTGTGTCATCTGCAAACTTGATGATGGAGGTATGACTACTGTTGGCTTTTGCAGTCATGTGTGTAGATGTTGTACAGCAGTGGACTCAAAACACAGCCTTGGGGAGCACCAGTGCTGATGGTCTGACATGTTTCTGTACATTGGCGGTAAACCACACTACCGGAAAATTAGGTTTTGTTTAGGCTACGTGATGATGGACCTCCCCCCTGCGTTTTGCTCTACTATTGATACTCGCCTCGCGATGGACGGATTAATTTGCATAAAGTTGGGGATTGCTGAACTTTTTGACGCCACAAGCAGCCACAGCACTCGCCGCACCGCATACCCAGAGAGTCCCGATCTTGGTAGGTGGATTGCTTTTCATAGAAATGAATAGGGATGCTGGTCAGGTGTTACTTCGCATGCTAGTGGATCAGGGCTGCCCACTAGCATGCGCAAACACCGCGACGCAGTATCCCTATTCATTTCTATGAGAAGCTTAATTCGCACCCGCTTTGCCGCCTACATAGGAAATGAATGAATGGGCTATGCGCTGGTGGATTTGCCGCGATAATGGACAATTTGCAGGTGTGTCCATTATTGCGCCGTAGACACTTGCAGACACCTAGCCCTCTCCCCGCCGCGCGCCAGGGCGGTATATAGGCTAAAGTGTATGGTGTAACGTTTTATCTAATTACACAATGCCAGCTAACGTAAGCTACTAAAGTGGAGGTAGCCTACTTAAGACGTAATACTGTTAACATCTTTTATTGAAACACTCACAAATATCACTGACATGTTCCTCCAAAGCACCTTCAAGTCGCCAACAAGGTCTTTTTGATAGGGTGCAATGGCAAACTTGTTCTAAACTTAATGGCTTCACCACTATATAGCTTAATATATTTTCATGAAACCAACAACGATCAGGCGGAACAAATATTTCTGGCAGGCTATTGTTCCGGACCGGAAGACAAGAGCAAAGGGAGAACTTGTTTACCGAAGATGTACTTTCATTGGCTAACCGCCTTGCGTTAACCGCTCTCATTTGCATGAAGTTCAGCAGAGCCCAACTTCTTTACTTCTCTGTCACTCCCCGATGTGAGTCACGCATGCTCAGATTGATAGGTTTTACGGCATAACGCCAAGGGATCCGACTGAAATCTATAAAATTATTCACTTTTCTGTTTAAAAAACGTTTTAGCTATCTGAGACTGTTTGATTGCTAACGTTAGCAAACGCCATTCAAGTGACAGCCTTTGTTGTGCTTGATTGCTTACTTAGCCTAGCAGCTACTTGCTTACTTGCCAGCAGTGAACAAACTTCATTATGTAGGTCAATTTTTATTGATATTACAGAAGTCTCTCGCTAGCAGGCTACTTCAGCCTCTAATCTAGAACTGACATTAGAGATCATGCCGTGAAAATGTGATGCCTTACGCTAAATAATGCATTACTGCTGTGTAGGCTAATGTCATTATTCTGTGGCTAAAAGCACTGGTAGTCGCAAACAAAGATTCTAGAGCGGAGCAAGATAGATCAGTTACGTCATAGGCATGAAGTACGCTCTGAGCCTGATTTTAGGCGCCATTTTAATAAGCTCAGCGCAACATTTCATATACAGTTCCAATTCTATGAGCCCACCTGAACAGCTGTTTATAACGTTACCAGCTGTTTTTTTTTCTTTCTCGGTAATGAACTGCAAGAACTGACAGTGTGAAAGGCCCGATTGATCTTTTTCCAAGTTTACACTGAATAAGGAGAGGTAAATAGGCCTATTATTTAGACAGAAGTAGCTATTGCACTGGTAAATAGATCACATACATTCCCATTGAGAGACTGTATAGCCTACTGATAAGCTAGCTAGCAGGCAAACTAACTTAACGTTAGTTATATTATCACCATTTTTCTTTTTTCTACCTGTAGGCTATAAGTTAACCCTTTGTTCACAGCCTGCTTAAACACAGCGCATAAGATAGGCTATATCAATCACTAATAAGGTCGAGATTTCACTCAAGCGTCTGATGTTCATAACTTAAATAAATGCAAATGGTATAGGCTAAACACAACCGTGCTTGACACTATTGTATTGTTTCCATGCAGTAAAAAACTCCCAAATTGTCCTGCTTGCCTATGTAAAATGCATATGACCACAGAAGTTCGTTTTCAAAAATCATTAGCCTATTTACAGGCTGCAGCCAACTTAAAACACGTCCAGATGAATCTAACCGTTGGACTTAATTTGTGCAATTATATGTTAATAAAATAATTTGCTTAAGTTATAAAATAGCTGTAGTCCTATTATTTAGGCCTACTCATCTAGGCCTACTGTAAATCCTCAAATTATGGCAGGGGTCTTTTCTTTACTTATAGGCTGCGTAAGCACATGCCTTTATTTAATTAAGCATAATTTACTTTTTATTATAGGCTGCGCAATTGGTGTAAATATTAACTTTCAGTGTTTTACGATGTCTTTGTAAATTAGGCCTACGTTTAATTAAAAAGTGTTTCTTGCGTGCGTTCATTCTCTCATTCCCTCTCCAAAATGTTCCTGTTCTAGGCTGATCAGGTGCATGAACCCAGCATCGGTGTGCGCATCACATGAATCACAATTGAGACAATAGATTGACCATCTTGTACAACTGCAAAGCCTTATCATAGGCATGTTACATTCATGACATGAAAAATGGAACTTATAGAACGAAAATGACAAATTAGGCAGTCGGCTAAACGTTTTAAACTTGCGCAAAACTGATGAACCCAGCATCGGTTCGTCGCATAAATCAAAACACAAATTGAAGCAACACTGACCATTGGACAATCCTACCACAAAACCTTTCCATAGGCATTTAACGTTTATGACATAAGAAGTGGAATATGAACGTATTTCATCACACCTGACAATTAAACGAGACAATTAAGAGCTGTGGCTTTTCGCGATTTGACTGATTCTTGAGTTTTCAGCGCAGTGTTGACTTGCATGCGCGTCTTTTTAAGATGGTGAGCGTAAATGAAGGAAAGCCCTCTAATCGGACGGGCAAGACTGACAAGTAGACCGTGCCGTCCGGTGGCTACGCCAGAGGCCTATGTCAAACAGATGCTTTCTCTTCGATCTCCACAAATGAAGCTACAGTTAATTCCTTAGCCGTTTGAATAAATTTGCGTGTGCGATTAACAACGCGACAGACAACGTTGTGTTAAATAGGGTACAATACTAACTTTGTTCAAAATTAATGAAATTTAAATGTAGGCTACCTTTAGACTACTTTGTTTCCCAACAAAGTAACGAAATTACATTAACACTATATCCCAAACATAGGCCTATTGAACTTAGTTTTGGTGGATGATGGACAGATGTCAGTGCCCTAGCCTAATTTACCCTCGGAAATAATTCAACATTGTCTTTATACAATATATTTAACTGGTCTAGACATGGTGTGGTCTATTGGATTTCTCGTAATTTCAACATACAGCTTTAAAGAACAAATATTGATAACATTTTAGGATCAGCGCCATAGGATTCCCACGGTAGCCAGTGTCTGTGACGACACCTGAGCTTATTAAAATGGCGCCCATAGAGTCATAGAACGTACTTCAACATATCCAACGTATTTTCCAGGCAGTAATCCATCTTGCGCGTAGTTCTAGAATCTTTGGTCGCAAAGTAGCAAAGTGACGCATGCGCGACTCACATCGGGGAGTGACACCGCCTCTGTTAGAATGGCCGCACCGCCTTCCCAAGGTGCACTGCGGAAGCGTAAACCACGCCTTGCCGATCTCCATAGGAAATCAATGGGCTATGTGCGGCGTGGTGGACTTTGACGCAATAATGGACACGAGCCGACAGAGCGTCCGTAGTCTGTAGAGGGGATCTATCCATGCGATGGAAAAAAGTAATTAGCCAAAATTGTATAGGGCTTCAGGAGAGATGTTGAAAACGCCCGGTTGTGAAGTTCGCCATCTAATGTACCCCAATTTAGCAAAATAAGCAATTAAAATATGGAGCAGAGATACACGGTGGTGTAGGTGCTCCCTTGAGCTAGGGAAGGGCTTTAATATGCTGGCACTCTCTGAACACAGAGGAAGGCAAAAAACTCCCAGATATTTAAAGGAGAAAAAATTCCTTTCCTTGCCCTCTTAGCAATGAGCGATAGAGCCACAGCTCCTGTGTATCAGCTACCTTACGGCCAACGCAGGCATTGAGTTGGGGTGAAAGCGATGCTCCCTTAAATACATTTTGTGATCACCACATAGATTATATTTTGTTACTATTTCATGTAGACATGGTCTCAGATGAGATGCCGAGATGGGATAGGGTGGTGGCACCAATCCAGGGAAAGGGCTGGGGAAAAACGCGGGCTCGAACGCGGTTTGCGCCGACGGGAGATGATGGGGAAAGGGGAAAAAGTACAGACTCGGACGCTACGGGGGAAGGGGGAGGAGGTTGCGCAGCACCCTGTGTCGGTAAAGAGAAAAGTGGGGAGGGTAGATTAGCTGAATAAGAGAAAGAGGCCACAGTAGCGGAAGACAAGGTAGAGGGCAGCACGCTGGCTGCCATAACTTGCTGAGTTGAGTGAGCAGGGGGAAAAGGCTGATTAGGAATAGAGAAAGAGGCCGCAGTAGCGGTTGGCAAGGGAGAGGGCTGCACGCGGGCTGCCATAACTTGCTGAGTTGAAAAACATGTTGCATGAACAGAGGGGGAGACGCTGGAGGAACGGAGCTCTGCGCTGCGGCGATGGTGCTCGGTTGATCGGCTATAGGAGTGGAAAGACAAACTGATTGTTGGAGAAGGCAAAGCAGGTCTGCTTTCCCTGCGGAATGAGTGACCAGGGTATGCAAATGAGATGCAATGTAATGATGTATGTACAGGCTTTCAGTGCAAATAAAAACCCAAGCAGTGATCTGCTGGCATTGCTCTTAAACTATGATCAATCCCCCCACCCACCCCAAACCACCCACTCCAAACCACCCACTCCCCTTAAAATGTCCTTTAGCTATTGCCATGGTGATAGTTGTCAGGGAGGCAGCGTTTTTACCACGCTCTCAGTTCCACCCATGTAATGAGGGCTTGTCTGGTGTTGCTAAATTGGCTGCATTGTTAGCGAGGGCAGACAGCTCTGGGTGGCGCTTTGGTCTCCCCCTGCTGTGAGCCATCACTTTCTGGGTGGGTGTGCTGTGCACAGGCTCTGCTCCAAGATGACACAGTGTGCCAAAGCCTCCGTATCCTCCAAACATCAGGGACCAGGGCTGTGGTTATAAGCCCAGAATAGCAAAAAAGGGAGACACTTTTCTGAGACTATCTGTTTGTTGACAGTGCAACACCGTCAACAAACATAAGCAAACTTGTCTGATTCCAATTATTGGTTTCTTTGAGTTTGTTGGTTTCTTGGTTTGTTGGTGTACAGTATGCAGTACCCTCCACAATTGTTGGCCCCCCTGGTGAAGTTGAGTAAGAGATGTAAAATATATTTTTATATCAACACATACATTTTTTTTGCTTATTTGTGAAAGTAAATTGGGACTTTTTAAGAAATGTTGAAAGGCTTGTCTGTTCACCGGCACTTAATTAATAAATTTAGGTTAGGGTTTAAATGTTTATGGTTTTTGTTAATGTGAAAACGTTTATTTACATTGTTGCCAATTATTCTTATTGTTGACATTTTATATTCTTACTTTCTTACTATTTTTTTTAACTAATGTAGTGTTCATATACTGTAAGTCACTTTGGACAAACTTATCAACCAAATACCATAACCAAAGACCCTCTCTGCCATAACCATAACCAAAGAGAATCTTTGCTCTACACACAGATCTGAGTAGGCTACAGCTAGTAATCAAGGATTTTTGCTACAGCTGAATGAACATTCTACCCTTTGTTGCTCCTCCAGATTTAAAAGACTACATTTATTGCTGTGACAACATCAGGTACAACGTTTATTTGCAAAACTCTGAAGATTCCATTCCAAGATGTGCAAAGTAGAATCTTGAGTGAATTCCAAGAATCTACTAAGTCACTTCAAAGCGAACAGGTGAAAATAATGAAGCTCTGCGAACTTTTCAGCTACTGTCTACCGATCCAAAAGAAGAAGCACAGGAATGAGAGGGTTGACACCAGCAAGAAGAAGAAAAGAAAGGAGGCTAAGCACCTCAAGAAGGAGATGGCAGACAGGAGGAGAAAGGAGGCCCTTGAGATGGACATCTCCAAGGTTTAGAGTGTGGAGACTGTAGTAGTGTCTCTGGAGGAGGTGAAGGATAGGCCTGCAGAGAGACTTGAGGGTGAGCATACAGTGATCGCTATCCACCATGCTGAGATGGCTAATGCTAGGCTGGTGTCTCGCCCAAGAGCTGAGAAAGAGAACATCAGTGAGCCTGATCAAGAGACCAGCAAAGAGGGATGCAGTAAGTATAACATTTTCAGATAGAATAGCCTAAAATAATCAAAATGGACTTATGAATAAAAATAATCGTTTCATCTCTCTCGACAGCCCTGATTGAATCATCTGTTGACCAAGGGATACCTCAGCTGGACGAGGGGGGTGGTAGGAGCCCATCTCCACTGAAGGTTGATGGAGATGGTGATTGAGACTTCAGCAAAGAGGACTGCAGTAAGTATCACATTTTCGGATGGTTGAATAGAGTTTAAATGGACATTTTAATGTTGTCAGTCTTACTAATTATAATAATTTCATCTGTCTCCATAGCCCTGAATGAGTCATCTATTGACCATGGGACACATCAGCTGGACGAGGGAGGCGGTAAGACCTCATCCCTGTTCCATGCTAAGGGAGACGGAGCGTGACCTGTGCCTCAGTTGAAACTGGACTGGCACAGACACCAGCCTACAATTGGGAAGCCCACACCACAGGCCGGTGCGTGGCATACGCCTCACACCCCTGAGAAGAGTGACGTGATGGAGGAAGAGAGGAGGAAAATTCTGCATGGATCTTTTGAGAGGAGGGGCATTACTACCCAGAATACAACCACACAGGCCACACTGACCACTGAGGAAGACAATCCCACACCACAGCCTGCTGTGTGGCACACAAATAAAATCCCTGAAGAGAGAGATGAAGATAGGAGGAAAATTCTGCACGGATTTGTCAAGAGAAGGGGCCTTACTACATGTAGGCCAAAGAGGGAATTTAGATAGTCTACATAACATTGCATTAACATTTGTGTTTACAATAAATGTATTGAATTTCATTTAAATCATACTGCATCGTGTTGTTCCTCTATTATCTCATGTTACATTTATTTAAGAGATTTTAGAGTTGAGTAAAAATGTATATAAATTTCACAATGAAAACAATGAGGAAAAATCCAATCTTGAAGGGAAGCACATTTATTCTGTTACTTCATCAAGGAATAAATATTTTTTACAAAAGCAGTTGCCAGAATTATTGGTATCCCTCCATATAATAGGCTACTCTCTAAAGTTGATAACAGCTGTTAGTCTTACAACATCTAATAAAGTTACAGAATGCAACTTGCTTTCTACAGAATCTCTCCAGACCATTCAGATTCCTGGGTCCTCCCCTGTGCATTCCCCTCTTTAGCTCACTCCAATGTTTTTTTATGGTGGTTAGGGGGTTGTCCTGCCTTGCATGTAACATGCTGTTGCATTTGGACATTGTAATCGTTTGGTAGAATGAAAAGCAATTTGAACTAAAGCTACTGATTTATTGCCTAAATTGTGATGCCCCAGACGCCCCTTGGCGTCGTGATGCGCGTGGTGGTAGCAGCGGCACTGTTGCCAAGGACGGTTGCTTGATCTACAGGTGGCTTCTCCACTGGAGGCTTGAGTGCAGGGACACGCAGATGTCAATACTCACACAAACATACACATGCACGTACACACACAACCTTGCACGCATGAACACACACACACGCACGCAGACACACACACACACACACACACACACACATACACACACACACACACACACAGTCTCATTCACCTGCCATGAAGCAGACCCTCCAGAGGCCCGAGTGCAGGGACATGCGTATGTCGGCGCTCTGGTTGAGCGGCAGGATGACGCCCTCCTCCAGGTAGAGCCAGTAGTCGGTGCTGACGGCCACACCGAGGAGGCCCAGGCCGCTCACCGCCAGCACACTGCTCAGCAGCGTCAGTGCCTTCCGCCCACACAGGCTCATGCTGCTCCCGCCGGCTGACACTAGAGGGCGCCAAAGCAAGCAACACGGACGCACACAGCACCTGTGGAGAGACATGCATGAAACAGACCGCACACAGACACGGATGCTTCTAATGCAGACTAATGTGAACTTGTGGACATCAACGTCAATATTCTTGCATACTATGTATTATGATGATGAAGTATATTAAAAAAGTAAAAAAACAAAAAAAAACACTGCAGAACCTCAGAAAGACACTCGTGCAAATAAATAAACACAATAGAACATATCTCTCCACATTTTCCCTGAATCATTGCAATAAACATCAGGTGAGTTTCCCATGCATTACAGCACACCAGCAGATACAATGCTACCTCTAAAAAGCTATATAACTCAGTAGGCCTACCGGGCTGCTTAGAATGTTAGATTTAGATTCTGATTGCCTTGCGGCTCTGACACCTGAGGGCTGAAGGGTGTCATGACACCCCTAAGGGTTTTAAGATCTTCAGGTTATCTGAAGGCCAAACCACAAAAACACTTTTTTCGGTGGGTTTCCTCATGTTGGTATGTAAAAGCGTGTGATAGCTTCTTAAATGGAATCGAACAAAAACGCACAAATGTATAGTTGTCTGTAAATGTGCCATTTTTATTTGAATCGATATAATATGGAAAACGATCTTAATAATATCCTTATGGAGGATGATGACATGATTTCATGACATGATTTCCGATCCAAGGTTATTTCAACTGGTAGGCTACCTAAAGGTGATGCACCTGTCGAAGACGGTCGACAGCTGATCATGTCAATGATCACCTTGATAACTGTCCGATTTTAGATTTACGCACAGCATGACCATGGCAAAAATTAATGCAACATTTTTTTACAGTTCAGAAATAATATCACAAACCACAAAGGAACCTCTTCGTAACTGTCCGGTCAGTAGTGATCAACAACACATTCTGAACCGGCGGGTGCAAATCAAGCATACTGAACACATATAATTGCTCACGTAATAACACGAGTGCTGTATCACTTCGCCAGGTGACATTCCATTCGCATCTACTCAAATACCCATTGAAAACATAGCTGGAGTTAATGAATTGCCATACTTGGATCTCTGGACACCACAGTAAAAAGAAATAAACAAAGAATGCAGGTGGAAACTTTTACCGTACCTGGAGTCGCGTGAGCTGCTGTGCGTAATTTGCGTGTTCAGTTCTTGCAGTTGGAGGCAGTCCACTTCTTGCTGCCTGTGTAAGTATGAGTAAACAATGCGAAGGGCGAGCACACCAGTTGTGATTGCTGTTTCTGTAGTCAGAAGCCTTACACAGGGATGAAGACGTTAATTGTGCTGTGTTTCAAGTTCTTCTCGGCTGTGGTGCGGTTGAGGTTGAACTAAAATGGATTTGTTCTCATCCTGCACCTCACAATGCTCAGTTGGACGTGAATTAGAAACGCATCGTTCCTGAACCCAATGTGTCTGTTGTCTGGTGACCCAATCGTTTCAGTGGAAGAGTCAGATTAGGTCTTGCCCTCCTTCCAGTAGGTCCGTTTTCTTCCCTTCAATAGGCAGTAGTTTAGTTTTGGTTATTTCAACTGAAGGCGGCGCTGCGCAGTGCGATGCATGCGGGTTGCACGTGCAAAGCCCTTGCATGCTCAGAATTTATCACATTTTGCGCCATGGAAGCAGCAGGTGTTTTGTTTAAGGACAAATCAAATTATGTGCACTGTATATTCAGTACTGTATATTCAGAGTTAATAACATACTATTGGCACATTCAGGCACCGCAGTCGTTTTGGACATAATGGGTATGGCCTGTTAAGTGGAAAATGAGCTTAACAGAGAAAGCTCTTACTATACAAATGTTGGAGAATGGAATTATTCGTGATATAAGCTTGACTTTACATAAGTTAAATAAGTGTATACATTTCAGTTAATTAAAAAAGACAAATAATACTTGCCCATTGACTTGATGTGAAGAATGCCAATCTCCTGGAATTGTCCCATACTTCGTAGCAGTCTTCCACTCTCCTGCTCAGTCAATACTGCAGTCAATGATCTCAGTTCCTTGTATACATGGTGGTCAGATCCTAGGGATTTGTGTCATGTGAGGATCTTTCTAACATTTCAACATGGTATTTATTCACAGTGTAAATAAAGATAATAAAAAAGCATAGGCTACTGCATGAAAAGCCTGACAATTTTAATTTAAAGAAAAAGAACTGGGCCCCAAATTAAATTATGGGCGTGTGATTTCAGTCATTTAGCAAAGTGTCATGAACTAAATTTATTGTGTTGTGTGTGGGAGCATTGAGCCGATCCAACAATGTTTTTGCTTTGAATCTTTCTCATGGTATTAAAATAGCAAATACATTTAGTATGTCTTTATTATTTTTGATTTCTCCTCCATCTACCCATGTCCTTGATTGCCTAGCCTTTCTTTCTCACACATATTGCACACTGCCCTCTCCCCACATACACAGCACACTATCCCATCTCCCCTGTCATCCCCCCAACACACACACCAAGACCCCTGGCAGTTGGGTTAGGCCCTTGAGCCGTGGATCTGCCCAAGGTTTCTTCCTTGGTAAGGGAGTTTTTCCTTGCCCCTGTTGCTCTTGGGTGCTCCTTGTTGGTTCCCCCCCCCCCCCCCCATTCCAATCCTCCCTCACCTTTCTTATGCAGCCCTTGCCACTTAATCTACTAAACCCCTCCTCTACTGCACTTTTTACCCCCCCCACTTTGGACAAATAGGCTGACACCAGACATAATTTCACTGCATTTCTTACTTCCAGTAACTATATGCATGTGACAATAAACTTCCTTGTATCCTTGTATCCTTGTAGTATAGTTATGCATTTTTCTTATTTTTAAATTAGGGCCCCTGGTATGTGATGATTGAATGTTTTGGAATTGTATACTGTGTATTGGTGTGTTAAGGATCTGATTTCTTTTGTTTGATCTGAGCTCAGGTTTAGCATTTCTATTTGAACAGCTCTTGTATAATCACTTTGATGCCTTAATAAAAGGCATGGGAAGCTGGTATCTGACATTTATAATGAGTAGACGAGACCCACACTAGAGGAAAGAGCACTGGAGGAGGCCAAACTATTTATTAAGTATGATTATAGCTGGTAAGGTCGATTTTGTCCCACCAGAACAGAGTAAATGATTTGTGTCCACATACTGCTTAATGTGTAGAGATGTTTTTATATTCATGTTTATCATCTTACATTGAGCAGCTCTGACTTCCCTTGTGTGTTCTTAGCTTGGGAAGTAAAACTCTTATTCACTGTATGTCTGCAATATGTAAAGACATATCGGTAATAACAGTACTTTCTATGAACCCAGTATTCATACAGTATTATAAACACATTCATAAAGGGGCATAAATAATTTATAAAGCCTCTTAATTATTGGCATCATATATAACTATTTATACATACTCATGACTGTGTTCATAAAGCATTATGATGTTACTGTATATGCTATAAAGTGGTCAAATAAGCTTTATAATCCTTTGTGACACTTCAAGCTTTCAAGTCTTACATGGTCTTACACACACACACACACACACACACACACACACAGTTGCTCCGTTTTTGTAAGACTTTGTCTAGTCTTTTCTTCAGAGTCCGAACCACCTACAGCTTCAAGTCTTATACGGTAACATCATAATACTTTATGAACAAAGTCATGAAATGCATACATGGTTAGATATACTAATGACAATACATGAGTCTTTATGAATGGTTTATAACCTATAAATGTATTCATAATGCTTTATGAATACTGGCTTCATAGAAAGTGTAATTTACTGGGTTCATATAAAGTGTTACATATCTGATGTGAGGTCATAGACAACATTCCTTGGTATGGAAAAAATGCACTATTAACTTTTTCAAAGACCACAAAAGCTGAGTATTTTTAAATACATTTATTCATACACAGTATCCTTCACACCACAATAAACAAAGAAAACATATACTGTAGCAGGATCCTGGCAAACAGCATGATAGGTGAGTTGAAAGTAGAGAAACGTAGCCTAATTCCAGAAAGCACTCCAAGGATTCACCCTCCAAAGAGAAGATGAGCTCAACAGATGATTATCTGAGCAAAACCAGATACTTTTGTTTTTCGCTCCATATTCGCAGGGCATCTGTTTGAAAGGTCAAATCAAATCTTGAGCTGTGGGGCTACCAAGGTGTGTGCCCGATACACAGATCAGGCAGCTTGTCTGTCCTTGGGGCTAGTGCATATCTAAAGATGAACCTGTGTACAAGTTCATCTACTCTGGAATTTCATTTGATTGCGCGAGGGATCCTACTTTGTGGTTAAGACGAGCATTCTGGATGATTCTCAATGTGAGACAATGTTCCAGAGTGGCTGCCTCTGTCATCATGGTTCATGGAACTAGAACTAGTTGAAATGGTTTTGCTCCCACAGGTTATATTTTGGTACCCAAGATGATATTATTATTGATATGATATAATTATTCTCAAATATGCTGAGGGGTCTGATAGAATGGCATGACACTTGAGGATCATTGAGGACTCGAGCTTTGATCAGATATGATGAAGTTCACCAGTTAGAGCACCTGATAATATCTGGGTAGACACGATTTGGCACATGTGGAGATAGGATTGTGGTAAAGATTCTGGAATCTTCTATACCTTGTTAAAGGGCAAAGGAATGACCGTACATAGTGGCTTTTAGGTCTCTAACTACTGGTCATGGAATAGCCACTCTTATAACACATCAGAATTGGTATGGAGAAGAGTATGTGTACATTAGTAGGCTTTGGCACAAAGAGTGGATGAGAATACAATGATGTACAGTATGTCATTTACTGCAGAGATGGATCTGATTGTTTTAGCTGAATTCAATCAAAGCATGTGGAGCCCATAGTCCAGGAGAAGTGTGGCCTTGTAATACAGTAGTGACGTTTCCTGATGGAATTCCACCAAAAGTTTAAACAAGCTTTCGTCAGCAGGCTAAACACAATGCACACAAACAGCCGAGTTCTTCAAAGCCTAAATGTTAGAATCACTTTTTAGACATGCCTGACTGAATCCTTTTCAAATTCTTGGAAAACAGAAAATACACTATATAACTGAGAAGAAGAGAGAGGGAGGGAGGGAGGGAGAGGGAGAGAGAGAGAGAGAGAGAGAGAGAGAGAGAGAGAGAGGTGTAAGGCAGGACAGGTGTCTCACTTGGCAAGTCGTATGACATCCGAAATCCATGCTGACAGACCTGGGGTCTTTGGAACATGCTAACACCTTGTTTTTACTGCATGCTTGTTTTGCCTAACCTTACATGCATGAAGCAAAAGCCCAAAACAAAACGAAACAAAACAAATAAAAACTCAATAAAGCAGGACATGTTGAGCCACTTCAAATAAAGGATCAAGGCAAGCACACAATCAATCAGCCCACACTTCACAGTCAGTCCTTAGATACTGCTTACCCTACTATATTATAAATTAAAAGACAAACACATAGCCAATACATATGTGATATGTGAATACATATTACAAGGTTTTCTGATACCAAAACTATCAAAGATTTAGCCAAATAATCTCCTTTTTTATATATAATCTAAACATGTAGAAATCTTTCACCATCTAAGTTAGTAAAAGCACATTCAATTCTTGGTATAAAATCTGCAACTTAGTCTTTTGAAACTGCCTGTTTAATATTTACAAAAAATAAAGATCAATTATTGTGTATTTTTGAAAAGTAAACACCTTTGTTGTCAAAAATAAAACAAAACAATAAGACATGAAAAATGAAAATGAGCTTACTCCAAAAAGAACAATGCAAAATAGTAACTTATCAAGACATAAAAACCTACAAGAAAAAAAACACACAAAACAAAACAAAAATCATATTTTGTGTAATACATAACCTCACGTTCTGAGCGTGGCGTTGGATACTGGACAGACAGAGCCTCCCTAGAGAATAATCTACTGAGTATTTTCGGCTCGGAGGAGAAGAGGCATGCGGTGGGGGATTGACAGGGTCCTGCAGGCAGCACCACAGCCCCCTAATTGACTGGCCCTAAAACACCTCACACGCCTTCTGGACGACGGGAGGGCGGACGGCAGGTAACTGCTCCGCTGCTAGCATGGGGAGGTGCCGCAAGCATCATGCGGCCAGTGAGCATGTCCACCATCTCACCACTGTGCTTCCGTACGGTATGTTACTTGGTCAGCAAGCAGGGCCCCCGCTTACCAGTATTTTAAAAAATAATAAAACTGCTCAAATTACTTCTGCAAAGCAGTGCAAAGTGTGTTCATATCCAAACGCGTTTGCTCAGTTGCCATTCACCTCCTCTAAGAATGATACAAGAAGCACATGTCATCAGAGTGCTGCTTTTAAATTCTCTCATAGCTTATCTTCTGTAATTTTAAATCTGTTCTTCTACGTTATTTTACACCAAAGTTCATAATGTATGTACCAGTTGATGTCGTCTTGCCATGCATTTTCACACTCCGCTGTGAACAACTTTACTTTGTCCCTCATATACTCTGTAACTGGCATCGGTCACCTCTGCTATGTGAGGGAGGGTCCTCTAAAGGGCATATTAAAGTCTACAGCCTCAGTGTACTGCAGGCTGCTGTCCACTGGCAGAGGTGGGGGGGAGTGCATCAGAAAGGGTCTCGTCATGCTCAAACTCAGAGAGTCCAGAGAAGAGATACAGTATCCACAAAAGAGTCGCTAAGTAGGAACTTGCTAAATGCATACAGACACACTAAAATAGAAAACAGTTTGGGTGCAGGTATTGTCTCGTTTTGGCACTCCCGAAACTACAGATGACTATTATTTTATACATAATAATTTTGTCAGTTTTTACAAATATAGATATATTTGTATATATATATATATGATATATTGAATACCGTAGTTGTGATAGAAATGGCAGTAAGGTAGGTAGGGGGGGAAGGAGCTCTAAAACAGCTGTAAGTCTGCATGCTTCACAAAGGGAGAAGAGACGGTGGTGGTGCACAACGGGAAAGGCATACTGCGGATGGAAGAGTATCACACTGTCTATTGTCCCTTGGAATAGCGCACCGGACGTGAGGCCACCTCACACACACATACACTGAGCTGTTTTTTTTTCAATCGGAGAGTTGTGGACCCTAACCAACACTGACTGTCAGGAGATCTGGGGGACGCTGGCTGAGCTTTGCAAATGGGACTCACAGGGTCTGGACTGTGAATGGACACAATTATCTCTGTATCTCTCTCTTTTGGGACTTATTATAAGTCATTTGGTGTTTGTAATGCCAGAGACACAATGACGGAGGGAGAATTGAATGGGGGAGTCTGTATAATGCGAAAGATGGCAAAACTGTAACTGGAAGTCTGCCTTGTATTGTACATTGTGCCTCTCCTGCACGTTCTGTTTATTTCTATAATTGCTACAGCAGAAGCACTATCACATTGGGTGCATGTACGCAACAGCAAATCTGGGAAAAAAGTCAGCATTTCAGCCTTATGTCATTGACTACTGACAATTGTTTTGCCATTCATGTCAGATTTAAACAGTGAATCCAGCGATTTACTTCTAACGTCTGTTTGACCATTTTATGCAGAGTTATGAGACTCTCCTC
Organism: Alosa alosa; assembly: GCF_017589495.1. Lineage (NCBI taxonomy): Eukaryota > Metazoa > Chordata > Actinopteri > Clupeiformes > Clupeidae > Alosa > Alosa alosa. Next base: position 19,616,386 of record NC_063194.1, read on the forward strand.
TTTCCTTTCTATACTTATTCATTTCATTTGGCTGACGCTTATATCCAAAGCCACTTACATATGTCAATTATTACAGGCCAGTTTCCCCAGAGCGACTCGGGGTGAAGTCCCTTGGTCAAGGGCACAACAGTGGCACACAGCCAGACTTAAACCAACAACTTGTCGGGCTGCCCGGCTCCCTAGCCACTACACTACCACTGCCCATTTAGATAGGAGTCCAATCTGTTTTGTCCAAAATAGCTGTTTGGAGGTGTTTCCAAGATGGCTGCTAATTAGCGATACTTGCCAATACAGACTTTGGTAATGCCACAATCTTGCCCCTGTGCTAAGCAAAATTCATTTACATATGGGGACCTTGTTGTTAGTAAAAATGGAAATTCATACTTTTTCCTCGGATAAGCTGTTGAATTTTGGGTTTGAATAATTATTTTATGGTGACCATCTGTAATGACGTTTTAATTACAAGCAATTTGGATTTGCATGTCCTGAAGTGCTCAAAAGCCCCGTCCCCCCTTCAGCCTCTCCCTCGGCTCCTCCCAGTGGCCCCTCATACGACACTGCTGTGCAGGGACGGGTGGACGAACTGCGGGTTGATGTAGGAGAAGCCGGCGAACTCGCTCTGGTCGATGTTGGCGATGACGAGCTGGTCAGGCGGAGTCAGCACAGGCTGCGCGCGTGTGAAGAACTTGTCGAAGTTCTCTGCTCCTTTGCCGCACTGCACAGAATAAAAAAGACAGGGACAGAAACATCAGATCAGAAGCTGTCCCCCGTACGGCCTGGACACAGCTCTACTCTGCTGGCCTTATCTGTGAATGGACACTGATGGAGTGGACATGTTTGTTTTCCTCTCTTTTATCTGCGAGGGCTATTTTAGGCACTTGCCTTTGAAAGGCTTAAGTGATATGACCAAAGGAACTCTATGGGATCCTTTCAGGAGGAGGGGGTCAGGTGACAGACAGACAGAGAGAGACAGAGAGAGAAACTGCTCTATACTTGCTAGCCTCTGGAGGAGATGAATCAGATTGATGCTTAGAAAAGCTTTCTTCTTCCATTCATGCTTTAAACTCACACACACACGCACACAGGCACACACACACACACACACACACACACACACACACACACACACACACACACACACAGCTGTCCCTTTTCAACAAGTAGCCCTTATTTAGAGTCAGTGAAGCATCCCTTCCATTATCGACCATACAGCCTCCATTCCTGCTCTGCGTTCTCTCTGTGTTCTCGTTAAAGAAGACTGGACCCTCAGGCGCCGGCCTCTATAGGGACCCCAGCATTCTGCCGCTGCTGTGAACTCTCGTGAGTGATATCTTATGACAGCTAGTCTGCACTACATGTTGCAACGTATTTTCAGCTTCTTTCCTTAAATAGATCTTTCTGAGCATAAAAGTGTGTGAGAGGGAGAGAGGGGTGTGGGGGAGATGGAGCGAGAGAAGGCCATAGAAAAACATGACTAGAAGGAAGGAGGAACAGGAGGAACAAATAGCAAAAGGAGAGAGAGAGAGTACAGACCAAAACAGACAAGAGAATGAGAGAGACAGATTGAGAGAGACAGAGAATGAGAGAGAGAGAGTAAGAGAAAGAGACAGAGAATGAGAGAGAGTAAGAGAGAGAGACAGAGAATGAGAGGTACAGGAAGTGAGAGAGACAGGAAGTGAGAGTGCCGGAGACATCCCAGTGATATCTCACCACTTTGGGCTTGAACGGAGGCTGGATCTCTCGGTTCTGCAGACGGTCCCAGTCGATGCGGCGGAAGAAGGCCTGCTCTCTGATGTCCCTCTCCCCCTCCGGCCCACAGCCCAGACGCTTGGACGGGTGCTTGGTCATCAGCTGAGAGTGTGTGTGAACACGTGTGTGTTAAAAGAAAAGACATGAAAGACACCGGGCTTAGTGAATGTATCAGTACAGTGCTAGAGTACACCACTAATAGGTTCATTTGGGTACATTCACAAAGAAACTCTTTCACATGTTCCCATGTTCCCACTTGTGTTGACACCATCTCAGCCTCATGTAAAATGGCCACTGATGTCCTGACCTCTGATGGCGCTGGTGAATATTCCCTCTCTCCCTCTCTTTCTCTCCCCGCATCCATCTTTGTTCTGAATCATATTTCAGATGAGCACTTTCACACAGCACAGTGCAGGCAGCGGGGAGGGGAGGGGAGGGAAGCTATTCTCCATTCTTCACTCAATAGGAACAATAGGGAGTGATGAAGGCTGGCTAAGAATAGAGATGTCAATCACACGCTGGATCTGTCTTCCATGTTATTAAAGGCCTGAGTGGATCCCATTGGCAAGTGTGACAGGGAGACTCTTCAGTGTTAATTACAGCTCATCACTCACTCACACACTGAACAGGTGACACCGACATGAGAGCTCCCACCTACACCCCTCTCCACAAGACAAAGAGGTGCCACGCTCTGCACGACTGCATTGATTTTGGGATGTGTGCACAGTGCACACACACACACACACACACACACACACACACACACACACACACACACCCCCTTGCAGATGGACACGGCTTCTTTGGACATGGACTTGGGGTAGGACACGTTGTGCTCCATGATGGACTGAAAGAGCTCGTCCTCGTCCTCGCCATCGAACGGCGGCTACGGGAGACAGGAGACAGGAAGTGATTAACAGGCTACATCACTGGACATGAACCTGCCGAGAAATACATATTGCCATCCCACATACATATAATCATTTGTTTACCTTCCTACACTGTAACCTGCATACAAAAATGGCAATAATAGAAATATTTCATTTGAAAATTATCTTGATAATAATGATAATGATATTGATATTGCTAGTTGTGGTTCAGTTGTTAACTAGATGTACTGCAGAGCGGTACAAAATATGACCAGTCCAGCACATATTTTCCACAAAAAGAAATCACGCTGAAAGGCCTATATGATTCTAACTGTCTCACTAAATTGCATTATCCACACTCAATTCTCACTGGTATCTGCTAGACAACAAGTACCAAAACATGATTAGTTCATAGATTTCACATGTAAAATTCATTTTATACAACCCCACCTCCATCTTGCCTGTTCATAATTCTGAGAAAGTCTTGATTGTTTGTGTTATGTTTATGTTATGTGTGTGGGTGTGTGTGTGTGTGTGTGTGTGTGTGTGTGTGTGTGCATGCTTGTGTGTGTGCCTGCGTATGTGCCTGTGCATGCAAGCGTACATATGTTTACTGTGTGAGTATGTGTCATACGTATGATTACTGTGAATGTATGTGTTTGTGTGTGTGTGTGTATCTGTTTGTGCACATGTGTGCACATGAAATGGGTTAATATGACCCCTGGAGGTAAACATACGGAAAAAAATGGTCATCCTAGGCCCTACGGTTCTCAAGATATTCACAGAGAACTGTGTCTGCCCTACCCTCCTTTCGGGGGGTCCAGTCCAGCGGGGGGGCTACAGATCAAAACGAAAAACGATGGTTCCATGCTATCCATGTGGGGTTACATGCCCACCAAGTTTCGTGTACCCCGGTCTTTCAGTGTCCCGGGAATCATTGACGGAAATTTGGGCATGCGAAAAAAAAAAAATCTGACTAAACCTATATGACCGCCGCTCCGCTGCGCGGCGGTCATAATAATTGATAGATAGTTCAGTACAAAGGGATTTATTAATATTGTTAATGAGCTGATTGGTTGCTCGCTCTACTGTACATGCCATTCAGCCGGCCCTGTCCATTTAAAGTAGGGAGTCTTTGGCTACATTAAAATATACGGCAATACCATGTGGGTTTTGAGGCTGGGTGCTATCACATCTCACACATTTGAAAGCAGTTCATCCCATTCTATCTCAGTTCTCTGACATTTAGTGCCATCTGGCCCTGTGATAAGAGCTCAGGAGAAATGGGGCCAAAGTGTCATTTTCAGACCCACATGGGGAACAAGCAGTCTGAGGCAGCCCGCTTAAGAGCACAGATCTTAAGGTCAGACCTGGCACTACCCAGAGACAGAGAGACGAGGCAGATAGACATTGTGAAGAGGAAACGTAGATACTGTACGAGGGTAATATGCCAGCCCAGGCTCACCTTATTAAACAAGTACAGTACATCATGGAAGATGAAAAAAGTGAAACAAGAGATTTCAATATTTTTTCCCAGAGTTCATGTCACTAAATGACAAAATGTGTCTATATACAGTATAACCCTACACACACCACGCTTACATAATTTCATCAGTGTAAGCTTTTCTTAGAATGAGCTGGTATTGCTGCACTTGCCGTCATCACCATCAGTCATGGTGAGTGATAATGCTGAGCTACTGAGAAGAAGGAATTTTGCATTTGTGATAGAACAGGGGGTTTGGTACGGCCTTACGTGAACCCTGTTTTATAACCTACACATGACCGTGTTATAAATCATGTTATAGCAGATGCTTTATTGTGTTAATAGTAACCATGGCATGTCATGTATCATGGTTACAGGACAGAACAGTGTTTGTTTTTTTTGGCTTGATGAGGAAGTGAGGTTACGGGAGTCGCTGACCACATACCTGACCAGCCAGCATCTCGTACAGCAGAACTCCATAGGCCCACCAGTCCACTGACTTCCCATAGGGCTGATATGCAATGATCTGGGGAACACACAAGAATCACAGAATGACACTGGCTTCTCACCACTATAGAGCACGATGTCAGTGGTGCCTCTTCATTGTCCTTTTTTCGTTCATCAGGGTCGCCAAAGTGACAGATGACTTTTTGTAATCGAAATGTCATGTCAATTATAAAGTGACCTTGTCAGAAGTAGAAATGCAAGAACATACTTTAACAGAATCAGAGTCTTGATGATGAACAGCAAATGGAGTGTTTTACGGACAAACACAGTTGAGACAGTCTGAGTCTACCCATGTACAATACAGATCCATCCAGCACAGAAGCATGTTGCTAACTGCAGAGGAAAATTACAGAGGCTGTGTTGTTGCTATTTTTACATTCTATTTAACAAAGACCATGTTCTCTCTATAGTCCTAATCTTCCCACACAGAACTCTCACTCTCAACACACACACACACACACACACACACACACACACACACACACACACACACACACACACACACACACACACACACACACACACACACACACACACACACACCAATACCAAGCTGTTAATTATAGACTCCTGGAAGCCAAAAAGGGCACTGTACAGTGTACAGCTTTCCCATGTTTACCAAGTGGGGGGCTTGAAGATGTTTCCTCTGTTTCTAAAAATAGTCTCGGAGTCTGTGATGCTAGTCATTACTCTCCAGGGGGACTAGTGACATGTTCTCTACTGGCTTGTGTTGTGTTCTACATAACATGTGTGCTTAATGAAACAGACTGTACTCAACAGTGACAGAAATGCCAGAAATGGCATTGAAATGCTGCAGAAAGTTCACACGTAACTATTGTAGCTATTGCCACTGTTACCTGATTGATGAGTCAAAGGCAAGGACTACTGATCCAATGACAGATCTGACATTTGCAACAAAGCAAGACTATTTCCAATGCCATTATAATAATAATATAATAATACCTTCGACTTATATAGCGCCTTTCATGGTACCCAAGGTCGCTTTACAACACATGGATGGGGGGACCTCACTAGTAACCACCACCGATGTGTAGCACCCACCTGGGTGATGCACGGCAGCCATTATGCGCCAGAACGCTCACCACACACCAGCTTGAGGTGGAGAGTGAGGGAGTGAATGAGCCAATTACAGTGGGGGATGATTAGGGGGCCAGATTAAATGAGCCGGATTGGGAATTTAGCCAGGACACCGGGGAACCCCCTACTCTTTACGATAAGTGCCATGGGATCTTTAATGACCACAGTGAGTCAGGACCTCGGTTTAACGTCTCATCCGAAGGATTAGATATCCACTGACTAATCTGACTGACTGCTTTGAGTAATTAATGCTAAGGGACTGTTTTTTTCCCAGAACAGTGGGTTAGTGGGCTTCCCTTTGCTTCCTCTTGCTGTCTGTCTTCTCTTTACATGAGAGACTACAGCTGACAGGGCTCTGGGCAGAAACCCATCACTGACTGACAAAGTATGTTAGTCTTGACAGAAGCAGAGAGAGGGGGGGAGTGAAAGAGAGAAAGAAAGAGAGAGGGAGAGAGAGAGAGAGAGGGAGAGAGGGAGAGAGAGAGAGAGGGAGAGAGAGAGATGGAGTTTTGTTTTAGTGATGACCTTCATTAGTTTACCCTCTGGGTGAGAATGTTGCTGAAGAGACGGCATGTGTGCAACTTTGTAAGCCCTACAGAAACTCAAAAAAGGACTGAATGACAAAAAAAACAAACATATATCCCAGCTAGTCCTTCCAGTCAATATTTACTTGCATACAGTATCTCTCGCATTGATTTACTGTCAGGATACTGCTGTCTGACAAGTAATTTCAGGTAAAGTGGTACTGTATAAAATGCAGTTGCACAAATTCCACGGGCAGCACTAAACTCTATCCACCCACTCCTCAGAGACGCATCTCCCAGCAGCGTCCATCACCTCGGCTGCCTCGAAAGCGAAACAGAGTGACCCCTCAGACAGATCTCATCGGGGAGGCATTAGCATAACTCTGCCTCCTCAGCCGGGCTGCTCCCCAATGAGAAGTGACAGAACTGTCCGCCTGGGAATGTCCGCCAGAGCTCACAGTGACTCTCCGCTCTGCAGGTGCGAGCCGCCTCCGTTAGCTGAGAACCACTGGAGGAGCTGCCACGGCTCAGAGTCAGACACATACGACGGCGGCTCACAAAGGCACTGGGAGAGGCCCTGAGCACATCCAAAGCCTCTGGCATTCAAAGGCATGTAGAATCTACCACATGTATAGGGTTGACTGACACCAGTCATTTTTAAGTCATTCCGGAACTGCATTAGTCTTGTCTTGCACACATCTCAACCCATGGGATTACCAATATTGATAAGCAAATGATAGAAATGCCCTCTCTTCTCCTTTGCTTCCCTCACAAATTCACCTGGACACCTCTGGAGGCATAAACAGCAGAAATGAAAGATTGGCTCATGGGGCTCATGGGGGCTGAGTGATTACTGCTCACACATGACTATCCAAACCACACACACACCAGATGCTGGCACACTGGGGTGTGAGCCTCGTGCAAATTGGAATGGGACAAGCTCAGCTGCCCTTGAGACATTAATGAGATAGACTGTCCCACAATCAGACATTATACATTATACATTATACAAGTGTAAGACTATATGTATCAACTGCGGTGCACTTGAGAAAGAATGGTGATCATATTGGCTGGCTACCATCACTATATGATCTCTTTCTGGAGACATCCATAGTGAAAGAATGACTTTCTGCCTTCCATAATTGACTCAATTCTTTGTCTCTGAGTACTGTTTGCCGTCTAGAGCAGGCGGAATTCAAGGGTTATTAACACACACACACACACACACACACACACACACACACACACACACACACACACACACACAACACACAAAGACACACACCTCTGGGGCGATGTAGTCAGGTGTCCCACAGAAGGTGCGCGTGGTCATGCCCTCGTACATGTTCTCCTTGCACATTCCAAAGTCGGCGATCTTGATGTGGCCCTCCGAGTCCAGCATCACGTTGTCCAGCTTCAGATCTCTGTGGAAGGACAGGCGGACAGGTCAAGGTCAAGCCTGAGGTCTGATGTGCTTCATCACACCTACCTAAGACACCATCACACCAACAACCCACACAGGCTCCTCCACAAACATCTCAAGGACACCATGGCATCTACTCTATTACTGTATGCTCTCTGCACTGCTCTTTATAGAGTTCTCTATTGATTTGCAAGGCGGTTTCAGTGTTATGTATTTTGTTTTGTTTGTTTTGGTGGCTGGACTTCAGGTGACATTGGTATTTCCATCGAGCTCTGCCACCGCAGAGGACAGTCAAAAACAGTGAGTGTTGGCCTCCACAGGGGGGGTGTGAAGGCAAAGCGAGGCTGTTTTGGGTCCAACACACAAAGCTCTGTTCCACCTCAGCCACTTTCTCTCCCCCTCATTCGCTCCTCCTCTCTGACATTTTTCTGCCTTTGTAAAAAAAAAATCTTCTCTTCGCCTGCCGATCAGCTTTGTCTCTTGTCTCTCCTCCTCACTCCTCCTCTCTCCTCCTCTCACCTCTACCTCCTCTTTCTCTTAGGGATGACTCACATCACATCGCTCCATTTGCACCATAATATTGATACCACACATTCGGGGTTGGCAATCTGTTAGAGCTTGTCACAGTTTAAACAAGCTTGGGACCTGAGCCATGTTAAGCAGAGCTTCAGTGTTAAGCAACATACCAATAAAATACAAAACCTATGGCAACACTGACGCAACAGAGTACTGCAGCTTTAAAAGACCCCGGTTATGCAACGTGTAATGCAGGAAATGAAAGCTATGCATTTCTATCTAATTGGGAATGCAATGCATACAAATACAAAAAGAAAGGATTCAGGAAACATACAGGGCTCTATCTTGCACTTTAGCGTAATTGACTTTGCGCAAATCGCTTTGTGGGCGGATCTTGGGCACTGTTTATATTTTACCAGCGGGATAATGACTGTTGCGCCCGACGCAAATCTAAAATGGGGTGGTCTGTAGTAGCTACATTATTCTTGGGTGTGGTTTGGGCGTAACATGCAATAAACCAATCAGAGCGTTTATTGTTAATGTTTACAGTACTCACATTCCCTTTAACAACAGGCACGCTTGTTCCATAGCGGATTGCTATTATGATGGAGGATTTGCCAGGCGCAGCAAGGAATGGTTCACAGCGCTATAGTCAGTTGGAAACAGTTTGCTATTGATTTTTCCTCTTGACAAAATGTAATACAGAAATGTCACTTTCCGATGTTTTGGGATCACTCTTACTGAATCACGAGGTTATGAATGCATGGTGATATTTTTGCAATTACCTCACTATAGACAATGCAGATCTGTCAGATAAGCTCTCCTCTCCCATGCTGCTGCTGGGGCATTTGGGTTAAATGGCATCGGCATGCAGTTCAACATCACGTCTCATTAAGTCCTCTAATATTTCCTAATTTATGTCATCAACACATCCGTGATTCGTGGAAATGTGTTCGCTAGATTTATACCTGTTTTTTCACATCGGACACCACACTGATTTCCCTCGTGTAGCAATATTTGTCCTTGTAATTATGTATGGTTTGGAGAAATGGGAACTGCGTTGTAGATGAGAGGAGCAAAGTGCATTGCGCAACACAGGCGCACAAGCAAGCGCTCCTGCAGGTGTAAGCTACGGCTGTACCTTACCAACAGGCAACTCAACAATGAGAAACAGTTTTCAAGTTGACCTTCCAACTCTGCACAGTATACCATTAACTGCATGACAGTACGCTATTTACAATATTTATTTTATTTAAAGTAGAGTTTGTAAACACGTTATCATCAACTTAATGCACGCACAACTTTTGTTTGAGAGAGAATAACAATGAATGGACGCTGCAACTACAGAAATTGTAGCCAAGGCTACTTGCTGCTTTCTTTTACTGTCTATGGTTGCTGGTTAACAGCACATAATAAGCTTATTTAAGCAAATTCACAAACTCAAGACTTCGAGGCCATCATGGATATAAAACGTTTTTTGAAAACAACGAAAGGATGGAGGGAACAATATTTCAGATGGGCTACAACAAGGTAGGCAAAATTGTGGTGCTTGTCAAAACCTTAGCACAGCTGGAATAATGCTTATAGGCTGATGTTAAAGCGCACACAGTGTTTAAAGCCATACACAATGGTAAATTGGAACAAAACTAAAGGTAACTTTAGCCTTTATAGGGCTGTATAAAGTTGTCCAAATTAATAGGTCGTAATTAGGCGTTGTTGTTGTAAAGATATTGCATGTAGATGTACTATATTGGCTACTAAATTTTTAGTTGACCAATGCACGAAAAAAAACGGGAAACGGACAAATATTATCAAGGCTTTGAATGTTTCAATCTGTGCACAGGGTGTCTGTAGATCAGTGTGCATAGCATTCATTTCTGCAGGCCTGTGGCCATGCATGCGCCCTTAAAATAGCATCTGAATTTGCGCCACTGACTTTAGACCAGGAGGTTCCTGGTCTGTGGCGGAATTGTTTTCTGAAACTGCAAAATATCAACAGGGACCGCTTATGCCGAACACCCCTCTTTTTAAATGAAACGCCCTGTGGGCTTATTATGTACCTGTAGAGGGAAAATTCCAATATGCGCTGACTGCAAAATTGGAAAGACAAAAGCGCGAGTATACAAAGTCAATTGCGCTGGTGTGCAAGATAGAGCCCTCAGTCTCTCTCTCTTTTAATTCTTCTGTTTGCACAAATCATAGGCTACACAAGTTATACGGAACTAGTATTTACATTTGGCATAAAATGTACTCAACAACTGAAGAGCACACACTAAATACTGGTGTTACATCCAATGGCTTCATGGTCACATCTACCTGTATATGACTCCTTTTCGGTGCAGGAAAAACAATCCTACTGCGATCTCTGCAGCATAGAACCTATGGGAAACATATGGAGAAGAGGACAGTCAACAACATTTTTACATTTTTTCTATTCAATGTTCCATTTTTAACAAAGTATAGCAAACATTACATGAGATATGATATAGAGTATAGCATGAAAGGCTCTAGTGGGGCTATACAGTATTTTGAGTATTTGCTGCACATCACAAGCTCAATTCAGATGAGTGTCCTGAGACTCTTACACAGCCTGTGGCTCCTTGAACTTGCCCACGTGCTGGATGTGATACATGAGATCTCCCCCGTTGATGTACTCCATGACAAAGTAGAGTCGGTCCTGCCAACAACAGCAGACAGGTGCACCTCCATCACAAAGACAGGTACACACACACACACTCACACATGCTATCTCCAGAGCCCGCGGCTGCCATCAGACTCTGATCTGACCAGAGAGTGGCTAGTGATGGACAGGGGACAGGAGAGGAAGGCCACGCTCCACTGACAGCAGTCCTAATGGGTCTCATTATACACACTTCACTGAGGCGACGGCAGCTCGAAAGGCTCCAGCGGAAATGAGAGTAAGAGGTGTCTAGTGGTTTAAGCCCATTTAGCACCGGAATAAAGAGCCTCTTGAAACAGCAGGGAAAGCTCACTCACACACACACACACACACACACACACACACACACACACACACATATGGAGCATCTCCCTCCCTCTCATTTTCTGTCACGTCACTCAGACAGTGGACAGGTGAGCCTGTGCTTGTCCTGCCCTGCCCTGCCCTGCCCAGTCCATCTCTCTCACCACGGTCTGGAAGCAGGAGTGCAGCTGGGTGAGGAAGGGCGGCTTGTCACGCTGGGCCAGCACCCTCTTCTCCACCATGGTGCACTCCACGTCGTCGTCCTGGATCACCACGTCCTTCTTCAGGATCTTGATGGCGTACAGCTCCTCTGTGGTTTTCATTTCCGCCAACATCACCTGAGCACCACACACACCACAGACAGGGGAGATGACTCAAACCACCTGTGGCTCTACTGGTAGACCATGCCATGGGCTGATTCAGGACAATACCATAGGATGGTAAACATACAGAAAACCATTGGTAGCATTAAGACTGAGGAATTACACTAATTTGTGCTAGTCAGTAATTTCAACCATGTCCCTTCATGCAGATGGATAAAAATGTAAGTGTCCTAATCCTAAAAAAATAAAATCCAGTGCTTGATGAGAGTTCCCTCCCAATCCAATAAATTGGTGCTTAAAGATCCAGAGTATTTCCAACAGCTGAGGGAGGTACACTGGCTGAAAACATCATCCTCTGAGTCTTGTTAAACAGGTTTTAGGATTCGACAGGCTTTGAGAAGCAGCAAAAATAATGATAATGAATGAATGACAATGAAAAAAAAATACTTTGATGGCATGCTGATTTAAACTAGCACACAATTGTTTGAAGTTTTTTAATTAAACTGCATTTTTCCATGAACGGACAGAAATCTGTAAAGCCCACTTTTATTAAGCCTTCTTTCAACAAAACTGGATCTGAGAATTGATTTAGTTAAATTAAGGTTCAGTCAGTGCTTGATTCTTTTTAATTACTTAAAGCCTGAGATAAATTGTATTGTACAAAAAGCTCAGCTTTTGAAAGGCTCTTATTGATAGTAATGGCAAAGCTGCTGAACTCTCACCTTGCCGAAGCTACCTTTGCCGAGCAGAGACAAGAAGTGGAAGTCGCTGAGGCGCACCCGGTCCATGTTCCCGGACGGCAGGCTGAACCGGCGATAGTCTGAAGAATTGATCATCTTTTTCCCAGGACCCATCTTGGCTTTCTGCAATACAAGTGGAGATCAAAAGGTCTGTTGCATACATACAGGAGCACTGAACAGTTTCACTGCATCACAGTTGCATTAATACATATTTAACTTCTTTGTAATTACAAAGAGTATGGCTTCTACAGCTCAGTTACTACTATAGTAATTACTAGAGAGATTAGGATTAATCTCTGTGAGATTAATATCTATGGCTTGATGCATGAGTTATACATGCAGACATGCAATTTCAGATGACGGGAAGAATGTCAGAATCTAAACTCAACTCTTGGTCTCATTTAGAGAAAGCCACCGATCAACCAATCATAAATAACTCATAAATATAATAGTATACTATTATAATATAATAGTATACTATAGTAGTAGTAAGCGACAACCCCAAAATGTATATATTGCTGTTTATTTGTAATTAACAGTAAAAGAATCCTAAGAGAAAACAGGGAAATAAGGAGAATCCCCAGATGATTATGGTAAGTTTTTAAGCAGACACAGAAGAAGAAGAAGAAGAAGAAGAAGAAGAAGAAGAAGAAGATCACATATGGTAGAGGACAAGGGACTAGGGTTAAACCCCTTTGATTTGGGACATTCCAGATTGCTCCATGGCCTGAGAGTCTGGGATTAAAGCTTTTCAGTGACAGTTCCACCAATTATAGAATAGTCCTGAGCTAATACAGTACGTGCTTCCTTCATTACACAACCCTCTGTTTTCCATTGAAACCTTCTGGTCACGACCTGTTTGTGTGCTCTCTAAGTGAGGTGACATCTTTCCCAATTCCCCAACTCAGACTCAGACAGACGGCAAAACTTCTGGTCCCCAAATAGCTCAGACACCACACTGATGAACTTAAATGATCTTTCAGCATCTCCACAAATAATTAAAGAAATGTACTCAGCATTCCACAAAGTTTGTCCTTAGGATACCTTAGTGCTTTGTGTGCATGTGTTCCTTTCATAGTTACAAGGCTACCACAAAGCTATTTAAGGCTACAGAGGGGAAAAAAGCATGACACCCACAGATAGGGATCACATCAAAGCATTCAAGACATCAATAATAAAAAGAACTCCAGTGACCTAGGCATGACATCATTTCCTCTGGGGCCATATGGGGCCACTTTCATATTCTGTATTTCTTCATGCCTGTAACTATTCAATGCACATCATTTCATCCAAAAGCCACTACTAGAAAACAAGAAAATATCAACGATGCAGCTCACTCCATGGGAAATGCACAAAGACTGAGGTCTCAGCTCTTGCTACGAAGCTCTGCTCTGCCACCTGATAGCTCATTTCTGCCTAATATCGCCCGACCTTCCCAGAGGCGAGGGCAGCTGGTTGTGGAGGTGTTTGAGAGGGTCACAACTCGAGGACTTGATCCCCTCGTGACCTAGCAGGTGCCATGGAGAGCTGAGAAAAACACCTGAGCCTCAGGTCATGAAGCCCTGCTCCCGTCCTCCAGCTTCTTCTGAGCCCGTATCCACCCCCTCCATGATCATATCTGAAGCCTTTGCAAACACAAAGCCACGAGACCAATAACTGCAGTGTTAGGAGCTCTTCCCCTGCAGGGAGCGTGGGACATAAAGACGGCGGTGCCATTATTGGTTTCTAAACTCCGTGCCCTCTGTATTCCTAGTCCCACAAACTTTTAATGCGGCGACAAAATGCATGAATTCATACTATGCTCACATTATTTTTAAACCAATATTCAAGACGCATAGAATATTGACTTTTTGCTGCCCCCAAGTGGCTTGATACTGAATGTGCACTGGGATATATGCTTTGTATAGGTAATGTACAGCACATGCACATACATTTTGGTGAAGATGAGTACAAGAAAACATTCTTTCTCATAGCTGAAACCAAGCTGATGCTCATTAGAGGTCTTTAAAACACTTGGACTCTGGCTTACACAGTGCTCCATTAGTCCTTAATTAGTAAGCATGGAAGCATGCTGTTGAGTGCTGGGCCCATCACTTTGTAGGTTTCTTGCTCTTCCTCGGTGTGATGGGCGTTGGTGGCACAGGACAGAGGTGTTAGTTGTGCATGTGCGGGTGGCATGCGTGGCATGATGGAGGGGGAGCGTGCCAGGGGCGTGCAGGGCCACTGTGGTCTGGGCCAAAGGTGTTCTCAGGGTAACAGGGACTCGAACCAAACACCTCCTCATACTGACATCTCCCAAATGCACACGTTTACTAACAACAGCACAGCTTCAATGTGTGTGTGTGTGTGTGTGTGTGTGTGTGTGTGTGTGTGTGTGTGTGTGTGTGTGTGTGTGTGTGTGTGTGTGTGTGTGTGTGTGTGTGTGTGTGTGTGTGGGTGTGGGTGTGCATGTGTCTACATCTACATGTTGCACAATTTTGATGCAGCCTTTTAGCCAATATTTATGATGCACCTAATTCTTATTTCAGTTTATGGTGAGGTGTGTTGTTTCTGGGAATATGTGGTTATATCAGCAGCGTTCAGCACAGTGAGGTTTCATGTTTGATCAGGCACCTTCTCGGGCAGCTTTGTTAGTAAAGCTGATTGGTTTGTGGAAGCTGGCAGTGACTCACAAACAATCAGAGGGAGACCAGAAGGTACCATTTCATTCCAGTGCTTAAGAATATGGAGATATATTCTTCAAATAGAGAAAGAAGAGTGAGAGAGACAGAGAGAGAGAGCTACCTTTAGGAAGTGGTTTAGTTGGCATGCCTACAGAACAGAGGAGAAAAACTGCAGCATTAGTCAGAACGCACCTTTGTGTGTGTGTGTGTGTGTGTGTGTGTGTGTGTGTGTGTGTGTGTGTGTGTGTGTAAAAGCAGGACTGGTGATCTGAATATGCCCCTTCCCTAAACCATGAAGAATAATATAAGGACCCTTCACACAATTAGCCTACCACCCTATTAAATGTGTCAATTTATCTTGCAAATCAACATCCATGATGCCTAAAAATCTTCATGCATTTCCGATGGCATCTGCATGTTGAGATGTGAGAGAATTCCTGTTGAGGCAAAGAAAGATGATCTTTGTAACTTAACAAGATCTCCATTGTAGTTTCCATGGGAACAGGAACTTGCTTGTGCTTAGCCAGCAAACCCTGTGTCTTAGGGATTCACTCATACACGAGTCCGACCGCACACTAAAGCATGAAACACGCAAATTGACTTATTGAGAGAAGTCTCCTCGTCTCTCAAACACACACACATACACACTCACACACACTCACACGTACATTCCCTCTATATTGTATCTGAGTTATGTTCATACTTTGTAGCAAAAGGGGCATATTTAGTTTGTTTATAATTGTGCTTCTCAACTGTAGGGGGACCCCGAGAGCAAATCTTCTTTGGTGCCGCTTTAATCTGCACTACTGTTACCATGGAGATATAGGCAGCCTTTTGGATAAATACCCAAAACTATAGAGGAGAAGAAATCATTTTTAGACAAATTAAAGGCTTGAGTGATGAGGCCAAAGAGAGGTGTAATTTTGGGAAGTGGCTTTGTACAACAGGATGAAAGAAAACACAGAGAATACTGTAGGTGTGCAAACACCAACCTCAAACTTCTGCCGGAGCTCCACTTGATTGATGTCCTCAACGTCTGGAATGGGAACATTGTAATACTCGCCCTCTTCCTGGTTCAGCAATTTGTACCTGTAAGACAAAGAGGACCATGGGAACTGTAGTATGTTATGCAAACTCATCAATTCAGTCTGTGTTGCTCTCCTCACTCTCATACAGTAGTTTAACTGTAGCCACCCAAATAAAAGTGCCATTTAGAGTTATATACTGTAAATCTATATGGTGTGTGTACTACGTATCAATGGTTCCTCTTGATATATTATAGATAAATAAGTGACTTGACTTGACTTGATATTATGATAACATAATTCGACTAAAACATCGTGTTTGCTCTTCTGGTTGTTAGTCTTGTGCTGAGTAAAGCCACTTAATGGAGCATTACGGATAAATAAAACTGAGTGGAAAACACTCAGATGCCTCTTGATGCTTCTGTCTATTTTAAAACATCCCAAAAACATGGCCCATAATGTTTTACTAAGCACTCTTATATTATTCATATCAGTGGCTCCATGCACACTTCCTCTGAACAGTTCGGTTGGGACAAAAAGCAAAGAGATTTCTACAGGAGGTGAATTAACTCTTGATTTACCATTTCATGCCACCAAAGTTGATGGAAAGATTATTCAAATGAATTTGCATTCTTTGCAAATTTATAAGGCGTTTTTGCACTTATGCTTGGACAGCCTTACGTTTTGATCGCACATGCTGTTTGCAACTCCTCCCTTGGTTACATTGAGACCACACTTTAAAAAAAAAAAAAATCACATCACACAGTGGACGGAGATGTGCACAGACTCGCATTTTCTTTAGCCGATTGCACGTAACATAACGAAAGCCAGCTTCTGTAGTCTGTGAGTGGGTCCAGACATTTCAACCTTGTCCCTCACACACTCACCATCCACACATGGGCGCCTTGATGATCTCAGACACACCGAAGGACATGGAGCCCATGAAATCATTCCTGGTGGTCCGGTCCCAGTCCCATACCTCCACTGAGAGGCGCCGGTCCTTGTCCATGGCCTTCAGCTTGCTGTTGAAGAGCATACAACACACACATACACACACAGAAAAATATGAAAATAGATACATACTCACAGACATTTGCAAAAGACCCAAACCAAAGAGCACCCCCAAAGATCAGTTCGGTTGGGTATATGTGAATACAGCAATCACAATCATTTCGGAACAAAACCGCCTACAGGAGGTAGTCTCGGGTCATTTCCAATCGAACTCTAGAGCAGTATGGTATTTTTGGAACGTTTGTCAAAATCAAAGCAATGATCTGACCAAGAGTATTTGACCAAGAGTGTGAGAGTATTTTAATCGTGTAATCGAGTTTTTGTTCATAATCTTTGTGAACTCAAGGGACAATTTAATTTTTTTTTTTTATCAATTCAGCCCATGATATGGAACAAAATGGGTATGAAAAGGCCCTAAGGGTCCTGAAGGTTCTGCTGAACTCACAAAGTGAAGGACTCGTTCCATGTGGGATTGAGGGAGGAGCGGATGGTCCTGGTCTTCTGCTTGGTCTCGTTCTTGGGGTCAGGGATGAGTTTCAGCTTGACGTAAGGGTCTGACAGCCCATTGGGGTCCATCGGAATAAGATTACGGGCTTCCCCGACTAATGAAAACAAACACAAATAAAGGAAAAAAGTCAATCTCTTCATTTGTAAGCCAATTAATACAGTAGTTACATCTAGGGCTATTCATTAGTGTGGCACTGGACAAGCATTGACATTGACAGAATAACTCGCGGCTATTCTGACTGGCATCAGTGCATTACTCCCTGCGCTAATGTAAGTGGGCTGTGGAGAGAGAGTTTGAGGAGCCAATCTGTGACAAATCTTTTATTTACTCTTTCATCTTAGCCCACAGATGAAACTGTGCCTCTCCCTAATTAGAGGCAGTATTTTTAATATCATCAGTGTGGCTGCCAGTTTGTAACAACATTAAAACAACACATACTTGAGACACCACAATTTTGAGCTAAAATTGGATAGGCAGCTTCTGAGTCCGCCGATAAAAACAGCACTTCTCTCTGTCACTGGTGGTAACCACACCAGAGGAGTGTTTTTCAAGGTCAGCCCCTAACAGCAGCACTCTGGACAAGCTGTCAGAGAAACACAATTGCAGCACGGTGGTGGAGAACACAAAGAGCCCAACGTCATAGCAACCTCAAGCCTATTCCATCTCCACGGTAACCTCTGCGTCTACATTGGGTGAACTTGGGGCCATGGACAGAGGAGGCAGAACCTACATGTATCATATATGGAAATGTAGTTTGGGGCGACAGGACACCACAGTCGACATACAACACAAGACTCCTGCGGGAAAAACCTACCCTGACTATAGAGCTCAGCAGTGGTACTTTCAGATATGACAACATCAACCAAGCACAAACAAACAAACAAATACAGAGAGAGAGAGAGAGAGAGAGAGAGAGAGAGAGATCACTGCTATTTATAAAGTCAGACTTAGTGATCATTAGAAAATGTGTAAAAAATAAATACAGAAACTGCAGAAGAAGTGAGAATTGCAGAAGAGAGAGCAGAAAAGAACAAAATCAGAATATCTAGAATATGAAAGACAAGGCAACGAGAAAGAAAGACAGAAAGAAAGAAAGAAAGAAAGAAAGAAAGAAAAGATAGGAGAGGAGAGAAGAGGAGAAGAAGAGAGAAAACGGAGGTGATAAAAGCCATGGGGGTAAAGTCCTGTCACTTGGTGGCACGTCAGACTCAGCTGATGCTCCTGGCTGTGTGTTATGGTGAGCTGATGGATGTCTGACGTGGGTGTTTCATCACCTCCACCACCCCCACCCTCCATCTCTCTCACGGAGGTCTTTCCATGGCCAACATGAAGCTGAAACAGATTAAAAGAGCCTTGCAGCCACGATGCAGACATAAACGAGTCTAAGGTAGAGCACAGCGAGTAGCCAGGCAGAACACTTCGACAACAGACTGATCAGTAACATCAGATAATTCCGCAGGTCAGAGATGACTCAATTCAGACATTAGAGTCTTGCAATGCCGCTTACAGTCAGCAGAGGGCAACGCAGGCTTCTGCTGAAGACACACTTACAGTAGAAAACCCACTGGTTTTCTGCTCTGTCAATACATACAGTATATATCTAAAGAACTCCTTCTGACAAGACATCAAAAAGATAAATGACCACTGCTACATAATAAAAAAAATATTTAGTAACACAACAATGATCGCTAAAAAACTGATTAGAAAAAGTAAAATGTGCACTTCTTTTAGTGTTAGTCATAACATTTTTCTTCTAACACCTCACTAGAGTGACATTTCCAGAGCCCAAATCCGGACTCATAACTTCTACCTGATTTTTCTTGTGTCATAATTGTTAGCATGGATGCTAACTGAACAGCTGTCTCCTCCCCTCACAGTCAGGTGCACTGGGGAATCATCAGCCAGGATCAAGGACCGTCTGAGCTGTTGTTGCTTAGATACAGCCTCTAAGAGGTAGTTCCTGAGTTCCTTTTCCCCTGCCAGCCTCCTTCCTTGTTCAATATTTTGCCACACTGCTATCTCACTTTCAACACAGCCAAAACAGTGGCTTTTTTGGGGCTTTTTTTTAAATGTATTTATTTATTTTAAAAATAATAATCTCACTCATCCTATCTCCTTCTCTCTGTCTCCCTCTTCCTTCTCTTGCTTGCTCCCTCAAGGGAGGTTTGTGTTAAGTGTTATGTTTGGAGCAGATGGTTAGCAAGTCGCCCTGTTTATACCTGCCTTTTCAAGGCCATCCTGTTCACCGAAAAAAGGAGTGAAAAAGTCCTTTGTTTCATTCCATAGGCATCAGATCAGGGTAGCCCAGGAGAGCAGAGTGCCTCTCACAGAGGGATGTGAGGGACAAAAGTCCGTCTCAGTTTTGGCACACTTTGCATTGACTTAATCAAAGTCCTTTTAGGCAAGTCCCTCCACTCGGCGGCCATTTGACAACGCTTTTTGGGCACTCGTCGGGCATCCATTTCGGCAGAAATGCGCGTGCGCAAGGCTTCTCGACACCAATCTTGCTCCAGCGGCGAGATCACAACACATGACTGGCACGATGTCTTCACAACACACCATATGATTGGCTCAATGTATTCACATCACACCACATGATTGGCTCAATGTATTCACATGTCGACGTTTTGCCGAGGAAGGGGTGGGATATGTGTAGACAACGGCCATATTGGTGTGACAAACTAGCCCCATGCATTTCTATGGAGTATTTTTTGAGTGCTGTGTCTCCACATTAGAAAGTCTCTGACTTAATTGACAGACGTTCGGAGTTACGCCACACTACACGACACTATTTTCAGCCGTGTTCCCATATGATTGGGCCTCCTATGCACTGGTGACGCTGTTCCGTCCTGGCCCTCTGTGGCATGATGAATATGTGAGTATGTATGTACACAAACTGTCAAGGATGACTGGGCTCTGCTCTTTATTATAAACTTCACACCTCTTTGTTTGTGTGGGCCATTCCATTTTCAGAAAAGGCATGTAGCCTCCTTCGTTTTCCTGTTTGGTAGCGTACGGTGAGATGCCAACCCCCGATGAAGAGATACAATTCTCCCCCGGAAACACGCAGCCACCCCTCCACCCTTCCAATAAGGTGTGCGTTACGTAACATGCTGAAAGCAGCAGCAGCAGCGGCAGTGGCAGTAGCCGCAGCCGGTAATCTGATAAACGCACACGCAAATGAGCTGGACGGGCTCCACCGCCACCGCTGCCTCACCATCTCCACAACCCCCAGCCAGCAGAGGATTCCCTGCCCAGCTGGACCAGATCCCATTGCCATACAGCAGCAGCAGTAACAAGAGAGGAGACCAGGAGAGGGAAGGAGAATGTGGACCAGCCTGGGAAGACTACAGTGTGTATGGAACAGGACAAGGTGCTGAAACTGATGGGACACAACTGACTCATGTTTCTTCTGTTATCTATAGTTAGGAGATGACACAGGAGCGACAAGATGCCACCTCTTACAGCAACGCACCAGCAATCCCACCATCTCCCCAGAGAGAGAGAGAGAGAGAGAGAGAGAGAGAGAGAGGCCGAGAGAAGACAAAGGAGAGAACATAAATAGTAAGTAATAAAATGTTCTTTGAGAAGAGTGCAAGTGGAGGAGAAAATTGTAGCTAGACAGGGGTCCAGACGACATCCGCAATATTGGGCACATAAATACATGAACACAAAATGACTTCCTTCCAAAATAAACAGCCTAAGCTGAGAAAGGGACATCATAAGGCCTGGCTGCTGTATTTTGATCTGAATGAACTCCAGAGTGGCACAGCGCCCCCATATACATCAACACAACGAGCGTCTCATTGACCAGGAGACGCTGCACTGATCGAGGGACCATTTCCATGACGCTGGAAGAAATACATTAACAGTCTAAAGAGACACTCTCCAGCCCACTGCCATTTTGCCCTGGCTGTCGTCAGTGCCAGTGAATCTTGTGCTTGAGTGTGTTGAGTGTGTTTGTGTGTATGTGGGGGGGGGGTTATGGCTGGTGCTGTACTGGCATTAGCGTCATCTGTGAATGGAGTGGGGCAGGGGGGATGAGTGTGTGTGTGTGTGTGTGTAGGTGGGTGGGTGGTTGTGGTGGGGTGGGGGTGGCGGTGTAAGATGGGTGCTGAAGAATGCCAGCCGGGGAAACAGTGGCCTCAGCTTGACCCTCCGTGCGTAAGCCTTTCATCTACAAGACATTCTCTACCTCTCGCTATTTTTTCCACATTTATTCTCTTTCTCTCTCTCACTCTCTCTCTCTCTCTCTCACTCTCTCTCTCTCTCTCTCTCTGTCACTCTCTGCCCTTCCCCATGACAACATGGCATCAGCAGCTGGGCTCGTGGCCAGACATCTGGCGTGTGGAGAGAGAGGGCACACACCTGCTGCTGCTGCACACAGTCTGGCCTCCTGCCCTGCAGCCACCATCAGGACACGCACGCACGCACGCACACACACGCACGCACGCACACACACACACACACACACACACACACAATCAGAAACACACAGTTCAGCACAAACACTGCTGTGGGCCCTATGTGGACTGGCCTGGGTGCTGCTGCTGCCGCCGGCAGTGTGGAGATCCAGAGCCTCGCTGACAGCTCCACTCAGCCTGGGCACAGATGAGCTCCTCCAATGGGCAAACATATGCACAGCAGTACACATGGCTGTGAGGACTCCCTCTCTCTCTCTCTCACACGCCGCGCGCGACGCGACGCGCCTGCCTCGCATGCACGCGCACACACACACAGACACACACACACTAGGAAGCAGGGTCACACACACTGCAAGTCATGTGTGTTTGTGATGACTGATGCACTTTCCACTAGAATAAAAGAAGCACTGCACTGGGCAGCTTCTCCGTGTGGGCAGGGAGGTGAGCAGGGCAGGTCACTCACCTGTCACATGGAGCCGGTCTCCTCCCACCTCGATCTTGAGGAAGATGCGGCCGCGACGTTCCGTGTGGTCAGTCCCGCACAGGCTGGGCACGTTATTCACACACTGCTTGTGCACGTTCATGTCACACGCTGGACAGGGGTGGAGAGAAAGAGACAGCAGTTCCGTTTAACAAAGTTAGAGGGGAAACATAAAGAGGAATAAATAATTTCATTACAGTTTTTCTCGATTGCTTTTACCTGCTTAAGTAAACTAGAACCCACTTGGTCTTCATGACTACTTTCTTTGCACAGCAGAAGTCATCTCTTGCGAATGTGTTCACACATTTTCATTGGGTTCACACATTTCTCATACCCTTTTGCAAAACAGTTAACACAGGTGTCATTCAAAAGCCCCAAACTCTATTGGTTTTCCCATGCTAAACAAAAGGAAAACATCTTTTCACAGGTGGTATAGATTCCTTGCATAAGTCTGAATCTCTGATACACCTGTGTGAAACTCCTTTTCACAATTCTTCTATCAGCAATCATTCATTATACATAAGAGATGTCTGTTCTGTGTTGCTATTTGCAAGTATGGATCTAATGCACATTTAGACAAAGTACTGTATTGCCTATTTGGTGGAGAAAACAGTACAAAAGGTGTTTACTGTAGGTCTATTTTGATGAAAAATGACAAGTTGTAGTTCAATGAAATTTACTGTATCTTGCTAGGTATTTACTGTATGTCTTACATGTCAATGGCAGTTACATCTTGGGAGGAATGAATAAATTATTTTTTTATTCAGTACATTTTGTCTTTTCACAGTTTTTTTCTGATAGGCCTACCAGAAAAATGAGAAAGTAATGGAACAGACATAGCAAAAATGCTCATTTTGAGAACTAGATTTTGCATTTTGTTGTCCAGTGTGTAATGATTGATTAAAGAGTGTTTTTTTAATTGGCAACAAGTTGTAGTGTTTGAAGGCAAGATTTGCTTTTGCTGCATGTTTTAAGTGTTTTGAGAGAGTAACAGCCTTTTGCAAGCAAAATGTGTCATTTTGTCCAGAGTGCTTTTGTTCAGACACGGGTGTTAACTGTTTTGAGAGTGTGATTTCAGAGTTGACACAGGTATCAAAACGATCGAGAAAAACTGTAACTAATGAAATACAAATAATCTGAATAGACAAGTAGGTGTGTGTGGTTTGTCTGTGTGTGTGTGTGTGTGTGTGTGTGTGTGTGTGTGTGTGTGTGTGTGTGTGTGTGTTTGTAAGAGAATGAGAGTTTGTGTGTGCCTCTGTGTGTGTGTGTGTGTGTGTGTGTGTGTGTGAGAGAGAGTTTGTGTGCGTGTGTATGTGCGTGTGTGCGTGTGTGTGTGTGTGTGTGTGTGTGTGTGTGTGTGTGTGTGTGTGTGTTTGTTTGAGAGAGAGTGAGAGTTTATGCCTCTGTGTGTGTGTGTGTGTGTGTGTGTGTGTGTGTGTGTGTGTGTGTGTGTGTGTGAGAGAGAGAGAGAGTTTGTGCCTGTGTGTGTGTGTGTGTGTGTGTGTGTGTGTGTGTGTGTGTGTGTGTGTTTGAGAGAGAGAGTGAGAGTTTGTGCCTCTGTGTGTGTGTATGTGTGTGTGTGTGTGTGTGTGTGTGTGTGTGTGTGTGTGTGTGAGAGAGTTTGTGCCAGTGTGTGTGTGTGTGTGTGTGTGTGTGTGTGTTTGTTTGCACATGAGTTTATCAGTTTGCGTGTTTACACAGGAAGCAGGAATGGCACAAGAGCACAGCTCCCCCACCCCACCCCCACCCCTGAGCCCTCGCTGTAGGGAGGGAGAGCAGGGCTGGCTGACAGGCGGATTGTGAGGATGTAATTACAGATCTGGTGCTATCCTCACATCAATTTATTTCAATCTGCTCTCATTAAAATCTGTGATAACATCTCCCATCAGAGACGGAGCGATGGGATGGAGCAAGGCAGGGAGCGTCACCGAGGAGCAGGCGGAGTGGAGGTGGAGGCGGAAAGAGCAGGGAGAAGAGACGGGGGCAGAGAGAGAGAGAGAAACAGAGAGAGAGAGAGAGAGAGAGAGAGAGAGAGGGGGGGGGGGGCTGTGAGAGTCCTTCACTGTGTTGATATGATGAAATGTGAGAGGGAATCACAGACATACTTACTTTTTTAAAAATCAAGCAAAAATGGCCAGTAGCCAATGCTGACCAGCCCTACTTGTTTGGTCTGATGCCACAGTTAGAATATCATACTGACGTGTGCATCTGTGTGTGTGTGTGTGTGTGTGTGTGTGTGTGTGTGTGTGTGTGTGTGTGTGTGAGAGAGAAGAACACAGAGAGAGAAGAAAGTTTTGCCTTTTTCTGTTCCTAAGGGTTATCCCAGCAAAAAGCCCTTATACTAAAGCAAGACACATCTCTGAGGCAGATAAATAGCAAGGTAGAGTCTGTCACAGCTACACAGACAACAGTGGCACAGAGAGGAGGAGGAGGAGGAGGGGGAGGAGGGGAGGAGGGGGAGGAGGAGGAGGAAGAGGCGGGGGGACTCACTGTCACACTTCATGCCCTGGTGGATGAGGCCGTAGAGCAGTGAGCCACAGTGGTCGCAGAACGTGGGGCTCCCATAGGAGTGGATCTTAAACTTGTGCTTGCTTCTGGGGTCCTGGAGAACAGGATACAAGAGAGAGAGAGAGAGAGAGAGAGAGAGAGAGAGAGAGAGAGAAAAGGGAGTGAAAGGAGAAAAAAAAAAGGCTTTCAGCATCTCTGCCAAAAGACATTAAAGGCCATGAATAAAAGAGAGCATCTTGAGAGTCCCTGAACTGGTGTTGAATATGGTGCCGCTAACAGCATCTGCTTGTGAAAAGTCGACAAAGAGCATTAAAAACTAGGATGAAGTTGGCTCACCCTTAAAACAAACATGACACAACAGACCACGGTGAGTTACAGTTACGGCTGTTCTCTCAGTTCAGTGATATAGCTCATCAGCATAGAAGTTTTAGATAAAGGCCCTTAAGTCTTATTATGAGGAAAACTTTCACCCAAGTCTTACCCATGAAAAAGAATCAAGAGTGAAGATGGTTATGATATGAGAGACACTTTTATCCAAGGCGACTTCTATCAGAATAACAACAGTAGTCATTACAATAACAAAACAATACAATGGAAGAGCAAGAATTGTAACAACCAATTAAAATGATGAAGTGAAAAAAAGATGATGTGAGGAGGCCCTAAATCTTATATTACGACTGGACGTCATATGCAGTGTCTGAGCATCCACCTTGACACATGATGATATAAAATAACACAATCTTCAGATGGACCTTAGACATAGGCTAAGGCATAGTCATGCAGACGGAGACACAGCACATTCATTTGGTTCTGACTCAAAGGGGTTGTCACACACACAAACTGACATTTTGCGATGGGAAAGAGGGTCCCCTCTGCGGAGGCAAACAGGTATCGGGGAGGGTAAACAGTGCCAGCGCTGGCGCCAGCAGGAGGACCCCTGATCAGGACCAGGGCTGGCACAGGTGCTGAGTGACCCCAGGGGTTCGGCCACCGGGCTCTAATTAGCGCACTGCTGCTGCTGCTGCCATTTGAAACAGTGTTGCTTTCAGCACCTCCCCTTTAAGCCCCAACCAGCCAGCCTCTCCTTGCAGAGTGGAGAGAGAGAGAGAGAGAGAGAGAGAGAGGGAGAGTGAGAATAGAATGGTAGTGCAGCACTGATGAATATTTCCCTCTCCGTTTCTCTCTCTCTATCTGGCTCTCTTCCTCTTCCCACTGCCTCTCAGACCCGTTCTTTATTCACTCTTATTGCCTCTGCTGGTGCTCCCCCTATTTCTCAGGAGAGGAGCGTACCATGCTATCTGTCCCCTCCATCACCTTCTTCCTCTTCTCCCACTGCTTCTTACTATACATCACTGTGTGATCTTTTTCAGGAGTATGGCTTCCTCTGGATTAAAACTGCCAGCCTGCCAGGCCTATATACTATCTGTCTGCTTGTCTGTATTAAATACAGAAAATGTCTGTATCTTTCCCTGCCTGTTCATCTGTCTGTCTTTCTGTTTACCCATCTGCCTGTCTGTCCGTCTGTCTGTCTGACTATTTGTCTGTCTCTTGGTTGAATCTCAAAGAGCTGAACCAGAGATTTGGCACATTCAAATTCAGGTCAATTTCACGGGCATGACAAAAAGTGACACAGTATGGCTTTGCAGTGGCAAAGCAGTTAGACTTTGAAGAAGAGAAGTGCGAGCAACAATCCGCTGGTGAATAATAGAACAGAATGTCTTTTTGCGTCTCTGTCCCTGTTTCTCAATGCCCAAGTCAAAGTCAAAATACATAAGAGTCTTGGGCTTTGAAAATGAGAAAACAAGATTTTCTGGGCATCTGTCAACACACACATTGGTGTGTGTGTGTGTGTGTGTGTGTGTGTGTGTGTGTGTGTGTGTGTGTGTGTGTCTGTGTGTGTGTGTGTGTGTGTGTGTGTGTGTGTGTGTGTGTGTGTGTGCGTGCGTGTGTGTGCGTGTGAGTACAATATATTTTTAAGAACATGTATGTGAGTAAGACCTTATGGTTCAACTTAACCCATTGCTTAAGGAGGAATATATCTGCTCCTTTTCATCATTATCAGCACTATTTTTTTCTTTCTTTTTTTCTTTCATTATTTCTTTCTTTCTTTAGTTTACTACATTTTTCTGCTCATAGCGTGATGGAGTGAAGGGAGAATGCTTCAGAGGAAGGCAAAATGCGAGTGAGTAAGTCAACTCTGCCTGAGAGCAGATGAAGCAAACCCATGACTTCCCCTCCTCCTCTCCTCTCATCTTTCTCCCCCTCTCCCTCCATCCCTTCTTCCTCCCCCTGGAGAGGGACTATGGATGAAGGGAGCGTTTTTCAGTGTGAAATGGGGAGGCGGAGAAGAGGAGAAGAGGAGAGTGAGTGGGGGGGATAATGCTGCTGCTTCGTCAGGAGCGTTTCCTGCAGCACCTGGGCTAAGCGTCATCGTCAAGTGCCCATGGGCTCGAGTCACCACCTGGGTCAAGGTCAGGGGTGATTCATGCATTTTCAGCACCTCGTCTGGCATGTTTATATATAAATAATAATAATACAATGTGCTTGCTCCAATCTCTGTTTGTGAGCATGTGTATGTGTGTCTTTGCGTAGGTTTGTGTGTGTGTGTGTGTGTGTGTGTGTGTGTGTGTGTGTGCGTTATGGTGTTTTAAAATGTGCAGCAAATTTCATTTCACTGCTACCCCTGTGGTAAGGATGGCTAAAACGTCTGCCCTTTCTGTGCAGCAAATTTCATTTCACTGCTACCCCTGTGGTAAGCATAGCCATGGCAAGGTCACTCACAGAGTGCAGAAGGATGGCTAACACGTCTGCCCTTTCTGTCTCCTGGAATTAGCTTATTATAAGAGTGATTACATTTTCAAATTTCACGCCATGAAAAATGGGCTCAGGTCACAGGGAGCCGGGAGTGTAATCACAGCACAGAGCGGGACAGGGGAATAGTACCCGGGGGAGATTGGACAGGGTTCTTTGTTGTGGTGGAATGGCCTGGGTTCCACACTGCTCTGAAGGACACTCCATCCCGACCCACTCCCCTCTCACGGGCAAAAAAAATCATAATATTTTATAAACATGCCAGCTGGGTGGAGTCCCTCCTTTACCAGAGGGTCCAGAAATAGACACTTCACACTTCACAGGGTGTGTGTGTGTGTGTGTGTGTGTGTGTGTGTGTGTGTGTGTGTGTGTGTGTGTTTGTGTGTGTGTGTGTGTGTGTGTGTGTGTGTGTGTGTGTGTGTGTGTGTGTGTGTGTTTGTGTGTGTGTGTGTGTGTGTGTGTGTGTTTGTGTGTGCGCATGTGTTTGTGAGTGTTTGTGTGTGTGCATGTGTTTGTGTGTGCGTTTGTGTGCGGAAGTGACCGACTCGGACACCCCACTCGCCCGCCACCTGTCCTGCCTGAAAACCACAGCGTGGCGACCAGCGTGCGCCTGCAATCGGGCAGCGCTTGGACGGCCCGACGGTTATTATCCAACGGGGCGAGAGGGGGGCCGGAGGAAGTGTGAACTCTGTTACGTGGGCGGCTGTCTTTTTTTTAGGAGGAAATGGCGGTGTCGTGTCGGCAGCCGCTCAGTGCCCATGGCTAGAGGGAGAGAGAGAGATGCGATATTGGTTTAAAGATTGCTAGGAAATGAAAGCAAGGCTCATTTCCGAGCTCTTGAAATGAAATGGATGATGCCAAAAAAAACAAACAAAAAAAAGATCCACAAACAAGTGCCACATCCAAGCAAGGAAACCAATCACAATCTGCTACAGCTCAGGGACATGAATTCTAAACAGATGTTATTTTATAACAGCCGATTCAGGGTGGCAGGAAAAATTCTATCTATAAAATACTCTGCCAAAATATCCTGGCTACAGTAAAATGTTGTTTTTCTCTGTGGACATGAAGTGCAAGTGTAATATGTCAGCCATGTGTGACCCTATTGAACTCAGAGACAAAGCTAGCAGGGCACTCGGAGTGCACAGAGGTCAAACCTCACAATAAAAATAAATCCTGCATTTGCTTCTTGATTCAGACTCACTCCAAAAGTAAATGGGTTCTTCTTCAGCCCTTGTTCCACCTTTCTACCAAGATTCATGAAAATTGACTTAGTAGTGTTTGCATAATCTTGCTGACAGACAGACAGACAGACAGACAGGCAGGCAAACGACAACAAGAAATAATCTCCTTGGTGGAGGTAATAATAGCTGTTAATCTTGTACCACATAAAGTCTCATCAAATATATGGAAAGATTTTATGTGAGCCCTCTCTCATTATAAACATTACATCATAAACATCCCATATGGCACAAGGTTTAGTTTTTCCAGTCCACTGATATACTGTATATAAAAGTGACATATTGCCATTGTCAGTGTCTGCTACAATGTATCTCATAATGGTTGCTGCAAAGTCAACACATGCCATGCCATGATGCTGTCAGAGAGGCAATTCCAATTACTGATAATGGCGATAACACACTGTTATATAATTGGCCATTAACTGTCATAATAACTTGGCATGGAGTATCATACTGACATGTTTATGCCATAGTTATTCCAAGAGAATAATAGGCTTTACTCATCTGGATAGGACTGCACTGGCCTGCATGATCCCACAGACTCCCTCCAAGCTTGGCTATTTTTGACCTAAGGGCTACAATCTGTTCAACAAACCAGCAGTGACAAATGGTTATTCATGAACCCAAAAGCTGTCCCTACATATATGTTTCTGAGCTATATGTAAGTAGAGATTTAGCCACTTCATCGGGGGCTTTTGGGGTGAATTATGCAGATCACAGAGGGCACATGAGGGCAGAGAGGAATAGACACACACACACACACACACACACACACACACACACGGCTGCGACTGCAACTGCAACGCCTCGTGCCGTGCTGACACGACAGCCCAGGACCAGGGGGGGAGGACTTCTCATCACATAGTCATCAATTGACAACTTCATCTTCCTTATGGTAATAACTCGCAGCGGGTAGCGAGCTGTTGTGACTAAGAGCCGAACCCTGTTGACTTCATGAAGGGATCGGGGGGCCCGGTGCCCCTGCTTTGTCTTCTCCTGAGGAGCCGGCAGGAAGGCTGCATCACTCATGCAAAATGCCAGCCGGCTTATTGTCAAACACCATGGTGGCTGGCGGCGCACGCCTCTTCGTGAAATGCTTCGCTCAGCGGCAGAATTTGTGGTAGACACAGGGAGCTTTTACGCTTTAATCCACAGACTATTAGGAACAATGAGTGCTGCTGACATTTAGAGGCAAGCTCAGATGATTCAGAGGGGTCAACAAATTTCCACCTAGAGCTTCAAACTCAAATGGCATTCATTAGAGTAAATTGGTTATTCGTAGCAGAGATGTCGTGGAGAGCACAGATTCTTAGAAGCAGTAATTAGCCAACCACTGTGAGTTCACCTTGCTCTGCTAGAAGAAAATTACTTTTTCTATTTCCCAACGCTGTTTCATTTCAGGTTAGCATTCCCTTTCCAAGCTTATACTATTCCAAATGACTGGGCTGCATTAGCACTTTTCTGAACAGAACGCCTGTATCTACATGTGGGCCTGTATGGAAGACAATGAAACAGTTTCTTCCTGTTTTTGTGTGCATTTGTCTCCAGTAATTGCTGTTCTATTATGGAACTATGCTCAACACTGGCATGGAGGAAAAGAGGCTATTTACCCCACTGGCATAGCCTGCCTCATTCAGCTACATGTGTCGCGGAGAGACAAGCTACAATGGGCAGGGACCGCCATCCCCCTAAACGGGAGGGGGAGGATGCCAGGCTAGCTTGGCACATCTGCCCGTCAGACGGCGAAGCCACAGCCAGGCTCTGGCCATTGGCTGCAGGCTAGAGGGCCTTCCCAAGCCAGGCTCTCCAATGTGCTCTTTCTGCCCACGGCTCATCATTGCCATGGTGATGTGTGTGTGTGTATGTGTGTGTGCTGGTGCGTGTGTGTGTGTATGTGTGTGTGTGCTGGTGCATGTGCATGTGTGTGTGTGTGTATGTGTGTTCTTCCACATATTTAGCACTTCACAGAGAAGGAGCAGAGAGCCTATTAGAACACATTCAATATGTTTGCACTAAAATGTGCTTCCCAGAAACATCAACACCCTTTCAGTGGGGAAAAATAGACAGCATGATCTATACAAGCAGCGAACCTGAGTACACAAACACACCGACTCTCCAAACATGCCCGGCTGCCTAGGTGTGTGTGTCTGTGTGTGTCTGTGTGTGTGTATGTGTTTGTGTGTGTGTTTGTGTGTGTACATCAAACACCGCCCTTAATGACTCGGAGTTGCCATGGTGACGAGTGGGATGCAGAGCTGCTGGCGCGGCGTGAAAGGGTTCCCGAAGGGAGTGACAGGAATGAGGGAGACAGGGGAGCGGAGGTGCAGCAGGAAAAACAGTAAACTGTTGCTGCTGACATTTCCTCCGTTCTCTCTCCCTCTTTCTCTCTATCTCTCTTTCTCCCTCTCTCTCCTTCTCTCTCTCTCTATCTCTCTCTCTCCCCCTCACTTTCACTGAGGGTGTTTACAGTGACGATGCGCGAACAGTTCTGGCGCTAATCACCATGGCAGGGTTTTACCCAAATGCCTCTGGGAGGCTGGCAGCAGGGGAGTCCTGGAGCCCGGAGCACCAGAGCCCTGGAGCGCCGGTCAGGTGGCAGATGTACATCCCCAGATAGCCAATTAAGCGGCCAGCGACCTGGCTGCACTTCACAGGTGCAGTTCACCCTTCAACACGTCACTTTCTCTGCACACACCGTCTCGTGTGTAAACACACAGGCACAGACTCCTGCTATGGCCTCACTCAGAGGGGGGAGGGTTTTGCCTGTAACTCTAACAACCGTACTGTATGTTCCACTGTTCTATGTTTAAGTTTGCCATCAAGCCCTGTTGAATCTAAAGACTAATAGTGTTCAGGCTATGTAACTAAGTTATTTACTGATATTTTCCTGTTTTGAATGCCTCTGTTATTCTGGTTCATATACGGAGCACTGCATTCAATGTACTTACAGAATGATTTGTCATACAACAGATGTGATGCCCGATAGGATGGCTCTGTCCCTAGGAGCTCAACAGCTGAGCTGTGGTATGTCATCTGATGATACCGAGGGTCCTACGGACTCCAGCCTGGGATTGAGACTCGAGCTGCTAATAGAGCTTTAAATAATTTAATCTCTGATGCAATTTGAATATCATCTATCTCGCCAGGTCAATATCTCATATCACCTTCTGTCAGGTACAAATTATTTTTTCTGAACTATCCCGCCATGAGAATGGGAGATTAAATTGAAGATATTCATTTAAACAATTCTGATGAATCCTTACTCATCTCTACTTCATTCATAATTTAGTTCCATAAAAGTGTAAGGATCGATAATACCCCCATGTTTTAATAATTGCCATCTTCAGTGCATTGTAGCCGAGTAGCATTCAGTATTAGCATTGAACTTGAATGCCTTAATTGTGCAAATGAGACGTAACAAACTAAATCAGCCT
The DNA here is from genome assembly GCF_017589495.1 of Alosa alosa. Classification (NCBI taxonomy): domain Eukaryota; kingdom Metazoa; phylum Chordata; class Actinopteri; order Clupeiformes; family Clupeidae; genus Alosa; species Alosa alosa. Next base: position 19,648,707 of record NC_063194.1, read on the forward strand.
CAGAGCATCTTTATGTCCGACATCAGCAGCAGTGGAGCAGAAACACATCAGCTCAGAGGGCCCAGTCACATGCCTGGAACAATAACCAATAAGAGGGAACATATCGATCATCGGTGATGGCCTGACTGCTCGACTGCATCTAGTGTGATGGTGTACCTACCCCGGCACCCTTTATGGGGGGGCAATGAAGCAGAACGCTTCGGGTCTGGAGGAACACAGGCAGGTTTATGAAGCAGCAAACACGCTGATTAACATCCAGACTCACTCTGAGTTTGTGTGTGTGTGTGTGTATGTGTATGTGTGTGTATGTGTGTGTGTGTGTGTGTGTGTGTGTGTGTGTGTGTGTGTGTGTGTGTGTGTGTGTGTGTGTGTGCATGTGCAAGAGGGCTGAGGTTGCACACCTAGGGGTTTGCAAAAAGTAGATATTGCACATACAATATTCAGAGCAGTTCTCACAACTAAAAAAAGTAATATGAAACCCCTGCAGGTGTTTGTATGGTAATAGATGCATATAGAGACATTTTTATTCATCCTCAATCATTACTACACTGTGCTGCAGTCAAGGTACACATATTAATCAGTAACAGTGTTAACATACAGCACAGCGCACGCATGTGTGTGTGTGTGTGTGTGTGTGTGTGTGTGTGTGTGTGTGTGTGTGTGTGTGTGAGTGTGTGTGTGTGTGTGTGTGTGTGTGCATGTGTGAGTGTGTCTGTGTTTGTGCTGTGTAATGGATGTTTGTGTAGGTTTACAGGCTGTTTACTTTCAGTGATGTTTACAATACTGATAAAAGAGGTGTTCTCCAGGCGATCAGAGGCAAGTGGGTGTCACAGTGTTGAATGTGCGCTCCTGTAACCTGTCGGCAGCGACGTACGCTCTCTCTCTCTCTCTCTTCTCTCTTTCTCTCTTCTCTCTCTCTATCTCCTGACGTGCCCTAGCAACCTGGTGCCGGTGACACATCAAAGAGAGCGGCCGTTGGGTAAATCAAACAGCGAGCGCCTGATGAGCATGCAAATAGATTTCCTCATCAGGAGGCGAGCCGTCGTTAGGAGACAGATACATGCGGCTTCTGCCTCCAACCATCCAGCATGTCCCTGTCTGACTGACAGAGCACGCAAAAAAGTCTGTGGGGTTACTGAGCGAACCCCTAATCCAAAATCCTCATACAGTTTTCTCCAAAAGCATTTTGAGGGGTAACTACACTGTCGCGTCGTCAGCTCCACACTCTCAATCTCTTGGGTAGTGGATGACAATTGATGTTTATAAACATGCAATGTTTTCTTGAAGCTACATGGGGCACAAAAGTTAATGTTGTTGCCATGAGAACTAGCAATAAGCGCACCAGTTCACAAAATATTGAAATGAGTGGGTCAGCGAGGGACTTGAGATTAGAAACAATACATGGTGGCCCCTTATTTTAGAGTCTGACCAGCCCTCAGAATGGCGTGGGAGCAGCGTGGAGGCGTAAGAGAAGAAAGAAAAAAACACTGAATAAAAACAGAGCGTTGAATAAGCGTTGGCACATTGGATAGCTTGAAAGCATTAACTAGCTGAATGAGTAGTGTGAGCTTCAAAGTAGTGGTGTCTAATATTGCAAATACCAGAAACATCTTAAAACTAAATGAAATATTAAGGGACAGACAGGGTACTATATACTGTAAGTGAACATTAATGCAAACCACTGTAGGTTCTTCCAGTGGGGATTGAGAATATGGTACTGTACATACCACTACTTTATACTGTAGTCCAGTGCAGTTTTCATTAGTCAAACTGTACTCTCCAGGATTCTGAGTTGTGTTATGAAAGTATTATGGTATATGCAAAGCTAAAACTGGTATTTTTGTCTATGTTATCACTTTAAAATTAGTATTTTTTGTTTGAGGTTTGGGGATCAGGACTTCATGGATCAAGGTCCATCACTCAACTGATGTGACAAACAAAAAGGCTACCCCACTACACAAACATGAGCTTGTTTGAAGGTCAGGCCGACTCTAAAGTAAAAGAGTGTCAGCACTCTGGTCCCAGTGGTCAGTGAGGGAAATAGTGTGTCTGTGTGTGTGCTGTGTAATGGATGTTTGTGTAGGTTTACAGGCTGTTTACTTTCAGTGATGTTTACAATACTGATAAAGAGGTGTTCTCCAGGCTGATCAGAGGCAAGTGGGTGTCACAGTGTTGAATGTGCTCCTGTAACCTGTCGGCAGCGGCAGCGACGCTCTCTCTCTCTCTCTCTTCTCTCTCTCTCTCTTCTCTCTCTCTCTATCGGCGTGCCTAGCAACCTGGTGCCGGGTGACACATCAAAGAGAGCGGCCGTTGGGTAAATCAAACAGCGAGCGCCTGATGAGCATGCAAATAGATTTCCTCATCAGGAGGCGAGCCGTCGTTTAGGAGACAGATACATGCCGGCTTCTGCCTCGGCGCCGTCCAGCATGTCCCTGTCTGACAGAGCCGCAGCAAAAAGTCTGTGGGGTTACGAACGAACCCCTAATCCAAAATCCTCATACAGTTTTCTCCAAAAGCATTTCGAGGGGGTAACTACACTGTACGTGCGTCAGCTCCACACTCTCCAATCTCTTGGAGTAGTGGATGACAATTGATGTTTATAAAACATGCAATGTTTTCTTGAAGCTGCATGGGGCACAAAAGTCAATGTTGTTGCCATGAGAACTAGCAATAAGCGCACCAGTTCACAAAATATTGAAATGAGTGGGTCAGCGAGGGACTTCGAGATTAGAAAACAGTACATGGTGGCCCCTTATTTTAGAGTCTGACCAGCCCTCAGAATGACGTGGGAGCACGCGTGGAGACGGTAAGAGAAGAAAGAGAGAAAAAAACACTGAATAAAAACAGAACGTTGAATAAACGCTGAGGCACATTGGATAGCTTGAACGCATTAACTAGCTGAATGAGTAGTGTGAGCTTCAAAGTAGTGGTGTCTAATATTGCAAATACCCAGAAACATCTTAAAACTAAATGAAATGATAGGGACAGACAGGGTACTATATACTGTAAGTGAACATTAATGCAAACCACTGTAGGTTCTTCCAGTGGGGATTGAGAATATGGTACTGTACATACCACTACTTTATACTGTAGTCCAGTGCAGTTTTCATTAGTCAAACTGTACTCTCAGGATTACGGGATTGTGTTATGAAAGTATTATGGTATATGCAAAGCTAAAACTGGTATTTTTGTCTATGTTATCACTTAAAATTAGTATTTTTGTTTGAGATTTGGGGATCAGGACTTCATGGATCAGGTCCATCCTCCAACTGATGTGACAAACAAAAGGCTACCCACTACACAAACATGAGCTTGTTTGAAGGTCAGGCCGACTCTAAAGTAA
>NC_063194.1:19654549-19697049 GCF_017589495.1 Alosa alosa
ACACACACACACACACACACACAAACAGTGTCACAGTGGCAAGAAGGTAATCTGCTGCAATGGTAGCCAGTGATGTCAATATATTTGAGTGGTTTATACTGATCATTGACTAATGAGTGAGTAGGCAGCACATTTAGAATCTGAAACACAGCAGTCTTTCTGCCTGACACACACAGAGCTGGGGGATTTGAACTGGCCCTCTCATGTACAATGAATAGTCCTCACCTCATCACACTCATCAGACACTCATAAAAGTGCACGCAAAACAAATTGCATATGTTTAAAATCAACTAAACACACACACACACACACACACACACACACACACACACACACACACACACACACACACACACTGACAAACACACCACACACACATGCACACACACAGACACACACACACTGACACACACACTGACACACACACACACACATACTGACACACACACACATACTGTACACACTGGACTTGCATAACACAGACAGATGCTCCCCTGCCACAAACAAGCCCAGGGTAGAACATACCCTACAGACATTACAGGGCATCTGCATACACATGCGCACACACACACACTCCCCCTTCTCTCTATCCCCTCTCTACCTCTCTTTCTCTGTGTGTCTCTCTCTATAACACACACACACACACACACACACACACACACACACACACACACACACACACACACACACACACACACACACACACACACACACTACCCATCTCTAAGGAATACCACATTAGAAGACACAGTGCCTTTGTGTTCTCTGTGCTGCCTTGCCTGACAGTGAGTTCACAGGAGAGCGACCTCCCTCTAATCAAATATGAAAACTGAGCAGGCAACTAAACTCATTACTGGCCTTGAGCTTACGGAATTCCATGTGCTAAATCTATTAGGGATCACAATTCATTCCAATCTGATTGAGGGCTTTTTCATATCTGGGCCTCCTGAGAGATTTCAGTAACACCTGCTTTCCCATCTCAATGACACCAGACACCAAAACTAATAAGACCAAAACATATTTGTGCAATATGTCAAATCTTTACATTATCCACCTATTTTACAAACACAAATGTCAGAATAGTTAGAATAGTTGATGTAATATGACCTTATCATCTAGTTTTGATGTTTGGGTTTATTGATGGTGGAATTTCAAGGGAGAACTCTTGGAGTGTAGCTGAAACTTCAATAGGTTCAGACACAGATCCCAGGATCAACTGTTTGTTTACTCCACTGTCATTTCTGAGAAAAGAAAATAGGAGCTTCCTTGCAGAGAGAAAGTTAAAGACAAGAAAGGAATATATATATATATATATATATAGAGAGAGAGAGAGAGAGAGAGGACAAAGAGAGAGATACAGAGACACAGAGGGATAAAGAGAGAGATGGAGAGAAAGAGAGAAAGAGAGAGAGCAAGAGACACTACCTCCCACTCAAGTTCATCTGAATCAAATAAAAGGGGAATGCCTTGAGCATTCCACAAAGCTAGAGCGAGATGAGATTTCATTTGATGTGATTATCCAATTACTCCGTATGAGTACATAAAATATGACACGCCATGGAAAGTGCAGGCGCATGCACACGCTGACACAAACAGGCAGGAAACAAAGACATGTGAGCTTTAAACCAATGCCACTTCGTTTGCTTCAGCCAATCATGGCTTTGCAGAGAGGGACGGCAATCACCCCATCATAGTCTACAGCTGGCACAAGAGACAGTAAGTATACAGTAAGTGCATGCCGGATTCTTGTGCCGTGTCCGGCATGTCATGTGCCATCTCCTGATTCTTGTGCAGTGTCCGGCATGTCATGTGCCATCTCCTGATTCTTGTGCAGTGTCCAGCATGTCATGTGTCATATGAGGAGTAATTAGATTCAGGGTCACTCGCCTGAATTGCTCCATATGTTGCTTCATTTGGCGTCAAAATGATTGAGAGCCACTCTTTCCCCGACGTGTGTGCATTATATAGTTCAAACTCCTCACTTTTAAGAGAATGATTAAATTGCTATGTATTTCTGGCACTGTCAAAGAAAAGGAAGTTAAGATTTGCACCAGAAGCAACAAACAAACAAAAAAAAACACCTCACTCAGTCCTCGGAAAGCCAAAGACACACTGTGGCAAGAGAGGCCAGGGATCCATCTCCTAATGAGTAGAGGACACTGCGATTGCACATCCCTAATGTTTGGGTGAAGCTGTACCCAACAATAAGCCGCGCCGAGGTTGCCGAGGAGTTGCTGAGCCATCAGAGCATGATGGGATTGTGGAGGAGCTCCCCTTTCTCCTCTGTGTTAAAGCTCGTCATGCCGTCTAGACGGAATAAGGGTGGGGTGGGGTTGGGGGGGTAGAGGGGCGAAGGGGTGAGATGGAGATGGAGAGAGGGCTGGAGGCGTCCCGAGGGACGAACCTCGAGAGGGAAGCAGCAAACAATCCTGCTGAGACATCCCAGATGCACTAAATATAACCACAAAAAAAGACACTTTTCTCTCTCTTTCTCTTCCTCTCTCTATCCCCCTCTCCAACCTCCCATATGCTGTTTTTTTTTGCAGAGGTGGAACATTTGGTAACCTTTAAAGAGCTGCTGATGTTCCAGACGCTCAAGACAGCACGGAGGGGGGGATGGGGGGTTGGGCACTAGTGACACATATCCCGAAATGGCAGTTGGGGGTTGTGTTTTGTCAAACACCTCAAACATGTGACAAAACAGGCAGCTGCGAGAGCCTGGCACACCTGAAGCAGCTTAAGGAAAGACATTACGTGGCACCTCTCTCCTTTCCCTGCTGGAGATTGGGGACAGGGATGGTGGAGAGGACAGAGAAATGGCGGTACGCCACTCTCACAAAAGAGGCGAAGCCCCCTCGTGACCCTGGGCTCTGCCGTCGCTGTCGGGGGTTCATAGACCAATTTGCCTCCACCACCGCCAGGGGAGGGAAATCAGAGGCACACAATTAGACAGGAGGCTTGTCACGCTCATGTTATTTATGTGTGCATAATACCCCTATTAGGGAAATTAATCTTCTCGCTGGCACGCAGGAGGTGGCGTCCCAGGATGTGCCAGATGTGGAAGCACATCCGCCCAGTGTGTGCATCCCTCCTGAAGGATTATGGGAAAGATTGGGAAGGCTGGAGGCCATGGCTGTGGGTAAACATGAAGGTGAGTCTGCGTAAGGAAGTATGGAGGCTGCTGCTTCTGCCTAACTGTAACTTTACCTTGGGATGTATGGATATGAAGGGTGAAGGGGAACAGCAGAGGGGATGTTAGGTGAAGGTGGATCCTCAACCAACGTGTGAAACAATGTGCGTCAATCCAAGAACTGAGAGGAAGGTAGTGGTGACCATGTTGAGAGTACATCTACTGCATTTAATCTACTGCCATCCCTACTGTCAGCATATATGATGTCCCCGCCCTTCTCTCCACATACACAAGCCTACCCACACGAGTAAGAGCTGTTTGCGTAAGCGGACAGGAACACAACACAAATGTCACACTGGACATGTATGCCCTCTTGACCAGTGGGGCAGCTGGTGCTAAGTAATCCACAGAGGCAGTGCAGATGTCCAATACACGTGGGGCACGGGGGGATTATTATGGGTTTTATTTATCTATTTATTTATTTATAAACAGTCCCCATTCCGTTTGCATCACACTGATTATTTGTGAAAACACTGCAAAGATCCTGAAAGATTTATGGATGATTGAAACACATACATCAGCGGTGTCCTGAGCTATGACTTAATGTCAAATATTGTGCACTGATGACGAAGAATAAACAATGCCTCCAGATGTACAAAGGAGGGGAAGATTGCTGGGCTTCAGTTATCTCTACAGAACAGAAACACACACACACACACACACACACACACACACACACACACACACACACACACACACACACCAGGCCAAAAAAAAGATTACTGTTCCAAAACGCTGATTTTGATCCAAAAGCTCAGCGCGTGAAGCACAACACTAAAGCCTGTGCCAGCTTACGCCGAGGTCAGGGGTTCGAATCCTGCTGAGAGCTCAGATGCTGAGGCCTTTCATTGATTCAGTGGGCTGCTACAGTAAGCTGCTTTTCCACGGCAGACTCGGTGAGGGGGGACTCTGGAAGTCCTGCACCCCGCTGTCTGCCACCTCATCCAGGTGCGCTCTAGCTTATACTGTAGCTATCATAGCTCTGCCTCGTAATGTCAGGGAATCACTGAGAGCGAGTGCACACACACACACACACCAGAATTGCATCTAGCCACCCTAAGAGACTTACACCACCATAAGATACAAAGTTAAAGCATCACATCTAGCTGAAGTGGTGAAGCTGAGTGGCAGATACTATCACCTGCTACAGTTAAAAGAGGTCCAATAGGGAAACCTGCATGATGGAAGGTTTACTGTGCTTACAAGAATGAATAAAAATGAATAAAAATGAATAAAATTCTTGAATAAGCTTAAAATTAATAAGCTGAAAATACAATTAGTGTACACTGTCCACTGTCCACTGTACCAAACAGCTACTGAACGGAAAAATGCCACCACTGGTGTTAAATTCATTGGACACTTACTGGATCTGCACCCTGCTACTTGAATTCCATGATCCAGCTCTACATCCCTAATCGCCCACTTCGGTCCTCTAATGAGCGTCTGGTGTGTCAAGTCAAGTCAAGTCAAGTCAAGTTTATTTATATAGCGCATTTCACACACAGAGGTCATTCAATGTGCTTTACATAAACAAAACCAAACAATAATAACAAATAAAAGCATAGAAAGGCAATATAGTCAAAGAATAGTTAAAAGGTAAAGATCATAATAAAAAGAAAACATAAAACACAAGGTAAAATAACTTAAAAATAATGAATAATTAGTAAGCAAAAACAAAGGCAAAAGTAGTAAAAAAGTAATAAAAGACAAGGTAGAATAATTATCAAGGCAGATTCAGAATTTGTAACTCGGCACAGTTAGCAGAAAGCATTTGAGAACAGTTTGGTCTTAAGTCTAGATTTAAAACTGGCTACAGTTGGGGCCTTTTTGATGTCATCCGAAAGTTGGTTCCACAGCTGAGCCGCATAGCAGCTAAAAGCTGCTTCACCATGTTTAGTTCTAACAGTAGGTTTTACTAGCAGGTTTTTCACCTGGGACCTGTGAGAGGACGAGAAGGTGTGTACTGCTGAAGCATGTCTGACAAGTATTTAGGTCCTGCTCCATTTACTGATTTATAAACAAGCAATAGTGCTTTAAAGTAAATTCTGTGACTTACTGGAAGCCAGTGCAAGGACTTAAGAATTGGAGTAATGTGGTCAGTTCTTTTAGTTTTTGTTAAAATCCTAGCTGCTGCATTTTGATTCACCTGAAGCTGTTTAATAGTCTTTTTAGGAAGGCCTGTGAACAGTCCATTGCAGTAATCAACCCTGCTGGAGATAAATGCATGAATAAGTTTTCATTAGCCCTCTGAGTTTGGCAATATTTTTGAGGTTGTAAAAAGCTGATTTAGTTATTGCTTTCATGTGGCTGTTGAAATTTATATCACTGTCAATTAATACACCAAAATGTTTAACTGTATCCTTTGCCTTCAACCCTTTTGTGTCAAGGAGAGTGGCAACCCTAAGTCTTTCTTCCTTTTTACCAAATATAATTACTTCAGTTTTTTCTTTGTTCAGCTGAAGAAAATTTTGAGACATCCAGGTGTTGATTTGTTCTATACACTGACACATAGATTCAAGAGGACCATAGTCGTTTGGTCACAGAGCTAAGTAAATTTGTGTGTCAATCATCCATTAACGCTAAGAGGTCACAATCAAGACTCTATTCCTCAATGGTTCCTCATTGGTGGAATGAGTTGCCTAGTGTTCTGCATTCTTGTGATGTCTTGTGATCTAGTGTTTAAAGACTCATCTGTTCACCTTACACTTATTTAATTCATTCATAATAGTTATAGTTTGTATTTTTATTGTTATAAACACTCATTGTTTTATTTTATCAATTTATTTTCACTGTTGATAATTGATATTGTTTATTATTACTATTAGGCCGTATGCTTAAAGCTGCAGTTGGCAAGATCTTTTGATCATATTCACTAAAACTGACACTATGCTCCGACAGAACAACATAAATCAGCCGGTTTTAGAAAAAAAAAAAGCACTTCTACCTCCACCTAGAGCCTGTTATTTGTTTTGCAAAAATCCACAGCTCCCGGTTCTTCTGGTCCAATCAAAGCAGGGGTGTGTGATCTGACTGTCAATCACAGTCTGGTGCAGTCTGGTGTGCACTGACGAGCACAAACTCGATGAGAAGGTGCTCGGTGGTAGTGGGGGGAAATTGTAAACATTCAAAATGTTGGCTAAGTTCTGTCAGACTTGCCAACTGCAGCTTTAATGTAGGCTTTTTCATATGTATTTCAAACTATTATTTTTAACTAATGTAGTGTTCACATACTGTAAGTTGCTTTGGACAAAAGTGTCTGCAAAATACCATAACCATACCCATAACCATAATATATACACATATACAAACTCTATAACACAAGTGTGGGGAAATTTCCAGTAATTAGACTATACTTTAGCTGTTAAATGTCTACTTGGGTTGCTGTTCAACTGGCTATACTTTCAAGAAATGTAGAAATTACAAGGATGGTCATTACAAGGAGTTATTCTGGGTTTCTCTTGTCCATTACCTCTGAGGTCAACTGCCTTAGGGAGTCTGGAGAAATAACAGCCTTCTTATAATTAACTTTCTTGCCAGCTCTATTTCACTTTCTTAATCATGACAGCTCTTTTTTACTTTCATCGTATGTAATCCATCAAGAATACCCTGTTTAGTCCTATAAATAATGGTAAGACTTCGTCTACGACAGACTTGTTGCTCTCATGTTCGCCTAGGATGCTTGTGTGTTTGTAACTTTGTAACAAGCTTTGTACTGTGTGCCGTACGGACGGTTTGCCTGTACATTACTTTTTGCCTCTTTGTGGATTAATACTTAATTTTGACCACACAATGATCCCTTAACCATTCCATTTCCTTTTGCTCTGCTATTTGGATGAGATTTCAGACCTTGGATCAACAAGAGTACCTAACACATGAAATTACACTGGATAGCAGGTCCTCTGGTGCTGCATCACAATGGCTTCTATATGATGTATTCTGGAATACAATCTTAATAGTGTTATAGCTGGTTCATACTGAACACAATTACTTGAGTCTGAAAAAGACATATAAATAAGATAAAAACAGATATTCAATTTTTTGTTTCACATTTTTGTCAATTCCAAAAAGTCTACATAGCAGGACAATATCAAATGAATTGAGAATGTCTTGTCAAAGGGTCTCTAGATTTGCAGCAGACTGTTGATAATCAATCCACCAAAGTGGGCCTGCTCACACTGTGACATCATCATACATTCTCTTTATGACATCTGAAGTTCCAAAATGTGTCATTCCATGTGACTGGCATGATAAGTAGGCCAACCTATATAAGGGGCTTCATTGTGGATATGAAGTGGCTCAATGTATGTCTGTGATGTTTAGGGGCACTTAACATTTTAATCAAGATTTGATCAAAATCTGATTAAAAATGTCTCATCACGAACTGCCCAAAATGGCTGAGCCTAGAGAAGGTAAGGAATCATTTTGGATTTGTTATTGAAAATTAAAGAAGCCATGTGTAAAATTAACTTCAAAAATGAATTTCTCTGTAAAATTAACTGGGTTTATTGAAACACTAAATAGTTAAATTGTCCATATAGTCCTGATCAAATTGACATGTTTAATATACAGTGCATGATTACTAAGGAGAAAAACTTATTTTTCCACTCACTGTCCAACAGATCCATCTCAGTCTCCTCATCCATCATCAAACAGTTCTGAGCACACGCGTCCATGTCCAGCAATCCCCTCAGACTTTTGGAAAGAGATTGAGTCATCTCCTTTAACCAAATATCTCCAGGATCTCTCTGAAGAGTATGTTATTTTTCACAGCTTCTAATACTAACAAAAGTTTCAATAATTCCATTGTGGATTAACTGAAACATCCAATGCTCTCTGTAATATTTTCTGTTGACTGTATTTTTCTGTATAGGGAATGGTTACATTTAAGTGAGGCAATGCGTGATCCTGTAAGTACATTTAATGCGGGCTGAGTTTTATATTAGTTTAATTAGTATATTAGTTTAATATCTAAAGGCAAACCACTTGAATGATTCTGCTCATTTTTTTCCAACCAGATGACAAAAGTACAGTTTTTTGAAGTGTGCATGTCCATTGTGAAGATTGTCAGTCTAAGCTCCATGAAACTTGTTATACCAGCTTATATTCGCATGCTGCAAGAGGCTAAAACTAAAGGCTCCTCAAAATCCCCAAACGTTGCAGCCAATTCCTCAGCACAAGACATCGCTAAAAGGTATAGTATGTGAAACAGTCTATCTCTTCCTCTGTCTCTCACAGCAAAACTGAAAGGAAGCCTAGAGTACATCGAAAGTTTGTACATATCTTTGCTACAGATGATTACATTCTAAAAGCCAACAAATCACAAATCATACTTTAATGTTTGAAAACATTATCATAATCACAGTAATCATCATCATAATGGGAATTTGTGTGTGTGTGTGTGTGTGTGTGTGTGTGTGTGTGTGTGTGTGTGTGTGTGTGTGTTCCTGAAGTACTCTGGAGCCATTGGAGACTGTAATCGAACTCACAGGTGAGGGTGTCCAACAGTGTGTAGCAGAAAATCTCAAGTCACTGGCTGCCAATGAGTCCGAGAACGCAGACGCATCCTCCTCTTCAGATAAGCTCACCTGTGCTGTTGTGAGGGAAGTGATGTACAGGATGAGAGCCACCCTCACAGCTTTGGGGAAGAGCGTTGCGCAGGGCTCGCACCGTGGGGCTGAACGCATGATCCATCAGGTCACAAGGAGGATTACTGCATGCCTGACTTCACAAAAAGCTCAGCAACAGTCAGGGTCTACTCCGGAGAACAGGAGCTTAGCCTCAGATGTGGCCAACACCACAGGAGAGGTGATGGCCGTGGTCATCCAAACCATGGAGAGTCACCTGGACGATCAAGAGGATCAACATGCAAAAGAAGTCCTAAGCACTATGGCAGCGACTGTGAAAATGATGACTGAGACTGATTCTGCCGCTCTGGAGCATCCTCATGATCTAATGGACATCAGCCATTTGAAGGGCCAAAGCCAGACACAAAAAGAAGTAAGGTCTTCTAGTAGGCATACAACTCAAAGCATAGACAAACTCTCAGACAGAGAGTTCCAGGAAAAAGCAAGAAACGCCATCAGTGATGTGCTAATAAAGAGATTTCCAGGCTCCACAACTCAGCTCACCAGACCGTCCAGTGCTGTGATTGATCAGAGTAACCACTGTCGGGATGAAAACGGGGGGACTCCATCTGTGTCCGTGGCTGATTTAGCAGCATCTACAATTACGGAGCTGTTTGTAGAGGAGATGATGTACATGGTGGAGTCTACTGAAAACTTCATTGAGAAAGAACCTACACATGGTGAGAAAAATGTGCAGGGTGCCGCCCTTGAGATTTACCAGAAAATGAAAAACTCGGTTATGGATATTTTTAACATGCAAAAGCTAGAATCTCTTGAAGAGAGATCAACAGAAGCAGCTGAAGCTCCAGGCACTGATCAAGATGTAACAACATCTGAAGAGGACGTTGAGTCATGCACTAAAGAAATTGTGAGTAAGATTGTGGTCTTGTATAAGTCGGTGAGTGAAAATGAGGACGTCAACTCACTTGATAGTCGAACCTCCAGAGAGTCTTTGGTAAAAGCGAATTTTGTTGACAATGTTTTTGCCCAACTTGAGAATTTGACACATGGCTCTGAAGACATCCAAGTGGGTTCAAATAACGAGTTACGGTTAGATCATCAAAAGAGTGGTACCAGCGTTAAAAGCTCAAGCCAAGGTGCCACCCCTCCTGAAATGTGTCTTCATACACTCTCTGATAAGAGCTTCCAAACAGCAGCTATCGAGACTGTAAGTGGCATTCTGAAAAAGTCTGTAACAACTTTACCCATTCCAACTGAGCCTGAGATTTCAGCCAATGCCACCAACCAGGGCAGCGAAGAGGCTGCATGTGAAATTGTTGGGTCATTTGTCCAGGACGTGGGTAGTTTTGCACAGCTCATTCAAGGATCTGAATCTGTAGAGGGGTCTGGGAGTGCACCCAGAGAAGCTCCTGCACATAAATGTTCTGAAACCGATAACCAGAAAACTACAGCTGCATCTAAAATATACCAAAACGTCAAGACAGGGGTGAAGAAATATTTAATAGCCAACAAGCTGTTCCAAAATAAGACAAAAAAACCTGTTAAAGGAGAGGCTGCTCCTTTTCTGGATGCCGAGGTCACTCCTCTGGAAACCAGTTCTCCCCTACACACTCTCAATGAAGTTGATTTGGAAGCAGTTGACTCATGCACAAAGAGTGTAATTGGAGAAATTATTGGAGTGTACAAGTCAAAGGCGTCAGAGGAAGGAACAGAACCGACAATCCAGGATGTGGGGGAAATTCTGTCAGAGTTGGAGAGTTTGAGCCACTCAACCAACCCCCCAAAAAGTGTTTCTCGGGGTTCTAAGAACAGATCAAGTGCATCCTCAATTCAACACCTCTCTGCTGCTCTGCAGAAACTCTCAGGTGAAAATGTGTTTAATCAAGTAATCCAGCAAGTCAGTAAAGTGTTGCTTAAGTCTGTACAAGGCCTTACAGGTTCTGAATCTTCAGTGCATCAGGATGGTTCCTTGGGCGTTTCAGAGGCAGGGTTAACTGCACTGGATATCACTGACACAGTTGTCAAGGGTGTGGAGAGCCTGTTACAATGCCCGGAAAGTTTGGAGATGACAAGCCAAGAGGCTGGTGTCACTGAAGCACTGGTCACCTCCCATAGCTCAACAGAAAATGTAAAACCATCTAACATCTTCTCCATTACACAGGGCCTATTTCAAAACCTACAGAGAAAGGTGAACGGCTTTCTCTCAAAACACCATGCTTCAGATGGTAAGAGGAGCCAGAATGATACCAAAGAAGCTCTTAGTACTGTACTTATTTCAACTGAAGATAGACAACCAGGCTCAGATGACTCAACAAAGGGGTATGGTGCACTCTCAGGTTTTTCTCTAGAGGAAAATCTTCAGACACTCTCTAAAGACCTCACTGAACGTATCAAATGTGTTCTCTCGGACAGCAACTCAGACCCTCAAGTTATTACACTGATAGCAGGGAAAAGCTCATCCGATTCTGCGCTTGTCATGAAAGAAAACAGACATGCACAAAAGAAGAAGGACGCCGCACTCGAAATGGTATATGTCTTTGCCGAGGAGGCAATAAGATATATGCTTCAACCACATTTCAGACTTCCATCAAAACTTACCACCAATGAAGGATTTCCTGTACGGCCTGTTTACAGTGACGCCATTGATCTTTTCACTAAAGTGATGGTGCACCAAGTAATGAATACTGTAGAGACAGTTGTGGAACAGGGGGGCAGTGTTCGATCGGACAAAGTTCAGGGCAGCAGCAGACCATCTAGTTCTACATTCAATCATGAGTTTGTCCTTCAACATTTAGATGAGAACACAGATACAACAGATTCCTCCCTTCCCCTTTTGGACTCTGATGAATACTCCTGCTTGGTCACCATGCTGATCCTGAGGTTACTTTCGAAGATCAAAGATCAACAACTCGTTTCTGCCGATCTCATAGATGCCACAAGAGACCTAATTGAGAGGGTTCTCTTGGAGTTTACAGATGTTTCAAGAGTCCCAAATTCATCAACACACCCAAAGAATGCCAAAGTGCATAAGGTCTACAGAATTGTTTATGATTACCTCATGAAGGGGCTTGGCACCACCACTGCTCTTAAGGCTATTGAGACACAGGATCTCTCCTTTGACCAACTGCTGATCATGGCCTTGACAAAACAACTACTGCACACATGTGACACACAAGATCCAACCACCCAGAAAACACCCCGACCTGGGAAGACTCCCAAATTGAAGATCAACCTAAAGGTAAAGGTCTTAATAAACACTGTATACTTCATGTCAACATATTTACTTAACTAACTGTTAACCGTTGCCTGCATCTGTGTTTGTCATATTATGCATTTGTCCATTTGCATTCCTTCATTATTTAATGTAATTTTACATTGTTTTGCAGAGACATAAGTTAGGCAATGCCAACGTGAGCCCAGTGCAGGGGGATCAAGACACAAGTACGTTTCATTTGTCTTTACATCTTCTTATTCACTCAGGCTTGGATGTACTACTAAGCAGTAACCTTTGTCTTATCTTGGGCATTAGCTATCAACTAAAGGAAATCATTTGTGAAATGTCCCTTTCCCCTAACAGACCCATGTGAAGGCACCTCAGCCCCCCCTCCTCCTGAGGATGGTGCTTCACCAGAGCCTAACGACTGCTCTGCCATCTGCAAGATGTTTTCATGCTGCAAGATGAAGAAGTGAGAAACCAGCTTGACAATCACAATAAAAACACTGCATGCACTCACTGTGTGAACACAACTATACTTTGATACATGCACATACCCACACAAAATGCAGGTACTCTATGCATGCTACAGAGAAGAAATGTATCAACAAAGACATGGAAAGAGACACACTTCCAGGAGGTCTGGCCAGTAACCTTTCAATATGGTTATAGCACCCTGGCCAATAAGCATAATACAATAGCCCAACACATTAACCTAGAGGCAATCAGCTTCCGACAAAAATTTTTTAGGATAGTTTTCCTACAAATCCTGTCGTAATCCATAGTAACGTATTTCACTAGCCATTCACCCCTCTGGTTAACACCAAGCATATACTGTACAATACATCAGGATATCTTTGAACTGGTGTGTCAGAGAGATAAGCTAACAAGGAGAACAATGATGTATGGATGAGAGGTTTCACACTGACACTGACAATGGCTTTTTAATGCATTGGGGTGCTCTGGAGTGTCAAGGTGCCTCAGTCAAACTGCAATCCCTGTTTGCCTGAGGCAAGGCTTGTCACTCAGTCCACCCTAGATCTCATTCGACATTAAGGCTGATTTTATCATTTCGCCCCCCATAAGGATGAGGGACTCAGATATGAGAGACTGACTTTCTCTTGCTCTTACTTTTTGAGAAGGCTCCTGTTACAAATAAATAAAAAAAGAAATGGCAACCTGAGTTAAATATGCAGCCTGGCCAGACTGGCAATCTGGAAATCCTCATTATCCATGATCAAATCTCATTCCAAGCAGAGCTCAAATGTTGGCAGCCCTGAGATCCATACACATCTTGATGAGATCTACTGTGCACCAACTTGACCAAGTTGCAGGCCTTGTATGTGCACTAGATTCGTCTGAAACAGATGACACTCAGGGAACGATCACTCAAGGCCCTTTATTGATGGACCCCCTATTACCATATGATGTTCCCGTTGGTTTACTTCTATGAATGAATTCATAAGGCAAAGTAATAATCATTAGTCAATAATGATATTTGATCAAATGTGACTGGCTTTTTTGAACATGATACTTTGGATGACATAATATTGTGAGGCAGTACAGTATCATGATAGACAGTTATGTGTCTGTGCACACATACAGTAGTGGGCCTATTTGAAGAGGTTAAGTTCAGGGGCTGTTTTTGGAGCCAATCTGTCTACATAGTCTACATAGCAGGACAATATCAAATGAATTGAGAATGTCTTGTCAAAGGGTCTCTAGATTTGCAGCAGACTGTTGATAATCAATCCACCAAAGTGGGCCTGCTCACACTGTGACATCATCATATATTCTCTTTATGACATCGGAAGTTCAAAAATATGTCATTCCATGTGACTGGCATGATAAGTAGGCCAACCTATGTGAGGGGCTTCATTGTGGATATGAAGTGGCTCAATGTATGTTTGTGATGTTTAGGGGCACTTAACATTTTAATCAAGATTTGATCAAACTCGGATGATCAAAATCTGATTAAAAATGTCTCATCACGAACTGCCCAAAATGGCTGAGCCTAGAGAAGGTAAGGAATCATTTTGGATTTGTTATAGAAAATTGAAAAAGCCATGTGTAAAATTAACTTCAATTGGATCTGGGTTACTGGGTTTATTGAAACACTAAATAGTTCAATTGTCCATATAGTCCTGATCAAATTGACATGTTTAATATACAATGCATGATTACTAAGGAGAAAAACTTATTTCTCCACTCACCGTCCAACAGATCCATCTCAGTCTCCTCATCCATCATCAAACAGTTCTGAGCACACGCGTCCATGTCCAGAAATCCCCTCAGACTTTTGGAAAGAGATTGAGTCATCTCCTTTAACCAAATATCTCCAGGATCTCTCTGAAGAGTATGTTATTTTTCACAGCCTCTAATACTAACAAAAGTTTCAATAATTCCATTGTGGATTAACTGAAACATCCAATGCTCTCTGTAATATTTTCTGTTGACTGTATTTTTCTGTATAGGGAATGGTTACATTTAAGTGAGGCAATGCGTGATCCTGTAAGTACATTTAATGCGGGCTGAGTTTTATATTAGTTTAATTAGTATATTAGTTTAATATCTAAAGGCAAACCACTTGAATGATTCTGTTCATTTTTTTCCAACCAGATGACAAAAGTACAGTTTTTTGAAGTGTGCATGTCCATTGTGAAGATCGTCAGTCTAAGCTCCATGAAACTTGTTATACCAGCTTATATTCGCATGCTGCAAGAGGCTAAAACTAAAGGCTCCTCAAAATCCCCAAACGTTGCAGCCAATTCCTCAGCACAAGACATCGCTAAAAGGTATAGTATGTGAAACAGTCTCTCTCTTTTCCTCTATGTCGTACATCGAAAGTTTGTACATATCTTTGCTACATATGATTACATTCTAAAAGCCAACAAATCACAAATCATACTTTAATGTTTGAAAACATGATGTGAATAACAAGAACATTTGTCTAATAATCATCATAATGAGAATTTGTCTGTGTGTGTGTGTGTGTGTGTGTGTGTGTGTGTGTGTGTGTGTGTGTGTGTGTGTGTGTGTGTGTGTGTGTGTATGTGTGTGTGTTTCTGAAGTACTCTGGAGCCATTGGAGACTGTAATCGAACTCACAGGTGAGGGTGTCCAGCAGTGTGTAGCAGAAAATCTCAAGTCACTGGCTGCCAACGACTCGGAGAACATGACGATCCTCCTCTTCAGATAAGCTCACCTGTGCTGTTGTGAGGGAAGTGATGTTCAGGATGAGAGCCACCCTCACAGCTTTGGGAAAGAGCGTTGCGCAGGGCTCGCACCGTGGGGCTGAACGCATGATCCATCAGGTCACAAGGAGGATTACTGCATGCCTGACTTCACAAAAAACTCAGCAACAGTCAGGGTCTACTCCGGAGAACAGGAGCTTAGCCTCAGATGTGGCCAACACCACAGGAGAGGTGATGGCCGTGGTCATCCAAACCATGGAAAGTCACCTGGACGATCAAGAGGATCAACATGCAAAAGAAGTCCTAAGCACTATGGCAGCGACTGTGAAAATGATGACTGAGACTGATTCTGCCGCTCTGGAGCATCCTCATGATCTAATGGACATCAGCCATTTGAAGGGCCAAAGCCAGACACAAAAAGAAGTAAGGTCTTCTAGTAGGCATACAACTCAAAGCATAGACAAACTCTCAGACAGAGAGTTCCAGGAAAAAGCAAGAAACGCCATCAGTGATGTGCTAATAAAGAGATTTCCAGGCTCCACAACTCAGCTCACCAGACCGTCCAGTGCTGTGATTGATCAGAGTAACCACTGTCGGGATGAAAACGGGGGGACTCCATCTGTGTCCGTGGCTGATTTAGCAGCATCTACAATTACGGAGCTGTTTGTAGAGGAGATGATGTACATGGTGGAGTCTACTGAAAACTTCATTGAGAAAGAACCTACACATGGTGAGAAAAATGTGCAGGGTGCCGCCCTTGAGATTTACCAGAAAATGAAAAACTCGGTTATGGATATTTTTAACATGCAAAAGCTAGAATCTCTTGAAGAGAGATCAACAGAAGCAGCTGAAGCTCCAGGCACTGATCAAGATGTAACAACATCTGAAGAGGACGTTGAGTCATGCACTAAAGAAATTGTGAGTAAGATTGTGGTCCTGTATAAGTCGGTGAGTGAAAATGAGGACGTCAACTCACTTGATAGTCGAACCTCCAGAGGGTCTTTGGTGAAAACGAATTTTGTTGACAATGTTTTTGCCCAACTTGAGAATTTGACACATGGCTCTGAAGACATCCAAGTGGGTTCGAATAACGAGTTACTGTTAGATCATCAAAAGAGTGGTACCAGCGTTAAAAGCTCAAGCCAAGGTGCCACCCCTCCTGAAATGTGTCTTCATACACTCTCTGATAAGAGCTTCCAAACAGCAGCTATCGAGACTGTAAGTGGCATTCTGAAAAATTCTGTAACAACTTTACCCATTCCAACTGAGCCTGAGATTTCAGCTAATACCACCAACCAGGGCAGCGAAGAGGCTGCATGTGAAATTGTTGGGTCATTTGTCCAGGACGTGGGTAGTTTTGTACAGCTCATTCAAGGATCTGAATCTGTAGAGGGGTCTGGGAGTGCACCCACAGAAGCTCCTGCACATAAATGTTCTGAAACCGATAACCAGAAAACTACAGCTGCATCTAAAATATACCAAAACGTCAAGACAGGGGTGAAATATTTAATAACCAACACCCTATTCCAAAATAAGACAAAAAAACCTGTTAAAGGAGAGGCTGCTCCTTTTCTGGATGCCGAGGGCACTCCTCTGGAAACCAGTTCTCCCCTACACACTCTCAATGAAGTTGATTTGGAAGCAGTTGACTCATGCACAAAGAGTGTAATTGGAGAAATCATTG
Source organism: Alosa alosa (assembly GCF_017589495.1). Taxonomy (NCBI): domain Eukaryota; kingdom Metazoa; phylum Chordata; class Actinopteri; order Clupeiformes; family Clupeidae; genus Alosa; species Alosa alosa. Next base: position 19,671,416 of record NC_063194.1, read on the forward strand.
GAGTGTACAAGTCAAAGGCGTCAGAGGAAGGAACAGAACCGACAATCCAGGATGTGGGGGGAATTCTGTCAGAGTTGGAGAGTTTGAGCCACTCAACCAACCCCCCAAAAAGTGTTTCTCGGGGTTCTAAGAACAGATCAAGTGCATCCTCAATTCAACACCTCTCTGCTGCTCTGCAGAAACTCTCAAGTGAAAATGTGTTTAATCAAGTAATCCAGCAAGTCAGTAAAGTGTTGCTTAAGTCTGTACAAGGCCTTACAGGTTCTGAATCTTCAGTGCATCAGGATGGTTCTGTGGGCGTTTCAGAGGCAGGGTTGACTGCACTGGATATCACTGACACAGTTGTCAAGGGTGTGGAGAGCCTGTTACACTGCCCAGAAAGTTTGAGATGACAAGCCAAGAGGCTGGTGTCACTGAACCACTGGTCACCTCCCACAGCTCAACAGAAAATGGAAAACCATCTAACATCTTCTCCATTACACAGGGCATTTTTCAAAACCTACAGAGAAAGGTGAACGGCTTTCTCTCAAAACACCATGCTTCAGATGGTAAGAGGAGCCAGAATGATACCAAAGAAGCTCTTGGTACTGTACTTATTTCAACTGAAGATAGACAACCAGGCTCAGATGACTCAACAAAGGGGTATGGTGCACTCTCAGGTTTTTCTCTAGAGGAAAATCTTCAGACACTCTCTAAAGACCTCACTGACCGTATCAAATGTGTTCTCTCGGACAGCAACTCAGACCCTCAAGTTATTACACTGATAGCAGGGAAAAGCTCATCCGATTCTGCGCTTGTCATGAAAGAAAACAGACATGCACAAAAGAAGGACGCCGCACTCGAAATGGTATATGTCTTTGCCGAGGAGGCAATCAGATATATGCTTCAACCACATTTTAGACTTCCATCAAAACTGACCACCAATGAAGGATTTCCTGTACGGCCTGTTTACAGTGACGCCATTGATCTTTTCACTAAAGTGATGGTGCACCAAGTAATGAATACTGTAGAGACAGTTGTGGAACAGGGGGGCAGTGTTCGATCGGACAAAGTTCAGGGCAGCAGCAGACCATCTAGTTCTACATTCAATCATGAGTTTGTCCTTCAACATTTAGATGAGAACACAGATACAACAGATTCCTCCCTTCCCCTTTTGGACTCTGATGAATACTCCTGCTTGGTCACCATGCTGATCCTGAGGTTACTTTCGAAGATCAAAGATCAACAACTCGTTTCTGCCGATCTCATAGATGTCACCAGAGACCTAATTGAGAGGGTTCTCTTGGAGTTTACAGATGTTTCAAGATCAGCAACACACCCAAAGAATGCCAAAGTGCATAAGGTCTACAGAATTGTTTATGATTACCTCATGAAGGGGCTTGGCACCACCACTGCCCTTAAGGCTATTGAGACACAGGATCTCTCCTTTGACCAACTGCTGATCATGGCTTTGACAAAACAACTCCTGCACACATGTGACACACAAGATCCAACCACCCAGAAAACACCCCGACCTGAGAAGACTCCCAAATTGAAGATCAACCTAAAGGTAAAGGTCTTAATAAACACTGTATACTTCATGTCAACATATTTACTTAACTAACTGTTAACCGTTGCCTGCATCTGTGTTTGTCATATTATGCATTTGTCCATTTGCATACCTTCATTATTTAATGTAATTTTACATTGTTTTGCAGAGACATAAGTTAGGCAATGCCAACGTGAGCCCAGTGCAGGAGGATCAAGACACAAGTACGTTTCATTTGTCTTTACATCTTCTTATTCACTCAGGCTTGGATGTACTACTAAGCAGTAACCTTTGTCTTATCTTGGGCATTAGCTATCAACTAAAGGAAATCATTTGTGAAATGTCCCTTTCCCCTAACAGACCCATGTGAAGGCACCTCAGCCCCCCTCCTCCTGAGGATGGTGCTTCACCAGAGCCTAACGACTGCTCTGCCATCTGCAAGATGTTTTCATGCTGCAAGATGAAGAAGTGAGAAACCAGCTTGACAATCACAATAAAAACACTGCATGCACTCACTGTGTGAACACAACTATACTTTGATTCATGCACATACCCACACAAAATGCAGGTACTGTATGCATGCTACAGAGAAGAAATGTATCAACAAAGACATGGAAAGAGATACACTTCCATGTCGTTTTTGAACTTAGACACATCATGAGAGACACAAATTATCAGGAAATAATTGTCAATAATTGTGTAGGGAGGTCTGGCCAGTAACCTTTCAATATGGTTATAGCACCCTGGCCAATGAACATAACACAATAGCCCAACACATTGGGGTGCTCTGGAGTGTCAAGGTGCCTCAGTCAAACTGCAATCCCTGTTTGCCTGAGGCAAGGCTTGTCGGTCAGTCCACCCTAGATCTCATTCGACATTAAGGCTGATTTCATTATTCCACCCCCCATAAGGATGAGGGCCTCAGATAAGAGAGACTGACTTTCTCTTGCTCTTACTTTTTGAGTAGGCTCCAGTTAAAAAAAAATTTTTTTTAAAGAAACAGCAACCTGAGTTAAATATGCAGCCTGGCCAGACTGGCAATCTAGAAATCCTCATTATCCATGATCAAATCTCACTCCAAGCAGAGCTCAAATGTTGGCAGCCCTGAGATCCATACACATCTTGATGAGATCTATTGTGCACCAACTTGTAGGCCTTGTATGTGCACTAGATTTGTCTGAAACAGATGTCACTCAGGGAATGGTCACTCAAGGCGATTTATTGATGGACCCCTATTACCATTTGATGTTCCCGTTGGTTTACTTATATGAATGAATTCATGAGGCAAAGTAATAATCATTAGTCAATAATGATAATTTTGATCAAATGTGACTGGCTTTTTTGAACATTATACTTTGGATGGCATAATATTGTGAGGCAGTACATGATAGACAGCTACAGTATGTGTCTGTGCACACAGTAGTGGGCCTATTTGAAGAGGTTAAGTCCAGGGCCTTTTTTTGGAGCCAATCTGTCCTGGTTCGGGAGATCAATGGGGATGAGTCATTTTTTATTGCTTTATTGCTGCTCTTTTAACAGCCCTCTGTTTGTTTTCAGATACCGTCTAACTGCTCGAACTGATGAGTCATTTCAATTTGAGAATGTTGATCAGTGTGATGAAAACAGATGCTAGGAATAATACACAGCTCACCAGCGTTTTAAACACAGGCTACAGTCATGAATTGCCCTCATTTTGTGAGTCAAGTGCTAACCAGTGATTCAGCCGAGTTTCTAAAGTATAGGGCTATGAGGGGTTAGAGCAGATTATTACTCACAGAGCACCTGCTTTCAGAATACACAGCCATTCACAAGAAAAGTCTTGAAAGGAGATTCTCATCACACACACACACACACACACACACACACACACACACACACACACACACACACACACACACACACACACACACACACACACACACACACACACACACACAGACACCTCAGCAATTCCAAAGACGTTCTGCCTCCCACAGCAACTGAACCCAGCCTGTATGTGCATTTCAGAGCCGCCCACAATGAAAAGCCTGTCAATGTATTATGCTCAAACAGGGTCTTGAACCTTTACAGCATGCCAGTAGAGTTCTGTGCCTCCGTTTCAAACAATGGATATTTATACACAATGAAAACAACAATTACTTTCCTCATTTTATTCAGTTCAGTCCTTTCAAATGCTGACACACATGGCCATTGCTTTGACAGTTCAACACTAAAACAAAGGCAGGCCCATTCTTTGTAGCAAGCTCTTAATCTCACGAGGTTGAGAAGCGATATAAGGATGAGGGGTGATGACGCCAGTGACATCTAAGGTGGCTGCGAGCCCCGGAGTCAGACCAGGGTGAGGAGGGTGAGAGAGCGAGGAGGAGTCGGAGGAGGGTCGGTGAATCACCAGCTCAGCCCCTTCATCCTCCACATGGACGGCAGGCACTGGCTGAGGTTTGAATGGGGGTGGACTGTGGTGCACGCAGTTAAGATAAAAGAGATAGATAGAGGTTGATAAATGAACAGACAGAGAGAGAGAGTGATAGAGAGAGACCAGTAGATAAATGGATAGAGAGAGAGATAGAAAAAGAGAGTGTAACACTGTGACTGCATATTGATGCCTCCCTGGGGCTATGACCACTGAGTCACTTTTCAACATCACTCATTAAAGATTCCCTGGTCGCTGCTTTAGCAGGGTCAAGACAAGAGGACGAGGCCGTAAGTAACCCTTTGAGGAGTGCCTCAAGTGTAATCACAAGTATATGATCAGTACCGGCTAAGTATGTGAATAGAATTACATTAATTGGCTGCACATTATAATGCAACGATGCAGGCCCAGGGTCTTTTTCAAGTCTCTGACAGTGTACAGTATGTATGCCTGTGCATTCAAAATGATTAAATTGGAAATAAAACTTTGTTTATCCCTGAAGCAGCAATTAATTTAGGGCTTGCTGCTTGAAAAGACTATATATAAATTCCCGAGTTGTCAGTGGGCATATGAATGTATATATTTACAAGAATATGTGATTAAGTTGGTTTGTGTGTATGTGTTCATGTGAGTGTGTTCGTGTGTGTGTGCTGTATTTGTGCCTGTGAGTGTGCATGTCTACTATGTGTTTGTGTGTGTGTGTGTGTGTGTGTGTGTGTGTGTGTGTGTGTGTGTGCGTGTGCATATAGCTATCAAGTGTATGTGCCATTCAGACAGATGACAGTGTACTCTGGTGGGCTGAGCTGGGTCAGCTGCCATGCTGACGGCTCTGATGACTCATGTGACACAGCCCCGAGTGTGGACACACACACACACACACACACACACACACACACACACACACACACACACACACACACACACACACACACACACACACACACACACACACACACACACACACACACACACACACTTATGAGAGCATAGGCACACCAGCAGCAGCAATCCCACAGCCACAGCACAGCAACAAAGCACACATCAGGGCTGCCACATCAGTAGAGTTCAATCATTAAAATATCATTCAGTGTTTGATCCCGTCACACGAAGGCAGCGGAGACGCCTGGCCTCAATTAACCAGGTCCACCTATGCAAATAGAGACTGATATCAAGGGGAGGGTATTTAGGTGGCTGCATGTAGATCTGAATATTAATTTAGCAACATATCCACTTGGCCACTCTTACTGCTCAGTTCCAGCGAGAGAAAGGACTGCCAACAATGTTTCTCAAAAGGACCTTTTTAATGACAACAATTATCATAAAGGCCATCATATCATCTCACTGTCTTGTCAACTCCACACTGGAACTCAACACTCCAGCCCTCACAGAATATTCTAGACCCCTCTCTGCATGATGTGATGTCACCTTCCACATTCTTTAATGACATCATCCTCCCAGTTTTTACCTATACAGTCTACAGTTCCTCCTAACAGTGTGATAACTATATTTCATCTTGCTGTGTTGTCTTAGAGGGATGGCGGATGGTGTGGTGGATGGTGTGGTGTGGAGGATTGATGGTGGTGTGGTGTGGTGGGTGTGTTGGGGGCAGCTCTAGCCTGGCCTGGGTGGAGCAGATGCGGTGTCCAGGAGGAGGGCAGGTTGCCCACACGCACAGGCACCGCGCGCCATACGGTTGAACAGGAGGCTGGCATTCGCCCAGCGTGCGCCATGTGAGAGAACGTGCGAGAGAGAGGAAGGCGGAGAGAGAGAGAGAAAGAGAGAGAGAGAGAGAGAGAGAGGGAAAGAAAGGAGAGAGATTGAGGGAGATAGGCAGTGAAAGAGGGAGAGAGTGAGAGAGAGAGAGAGAGAGAGAGAGGAGTAGAAAAGAGTAAGAGAAATTGAGGGAGATAGGCAGTGAGGGAGGGAGAGAGAGAGTGAGAGAGAAAGATGAGGTGGGAAAGTGAGAAGAACAATGAATAAAATAGAAAGAGTTCCATTAACATAAAGTACAGTAGGAATACATGTGAGCAATGGAGAGAGGAAGACTAAAGCAGAGAGAGGGAGAGAGAAAGGGAGACAGTGAGACGGAGGGTGTAGTATCACGCCTCAGAGAGACTGTGCTCTCCATGCTGTTGCGGCTGCGCTAGTTCAGAGGAGTGGAGTGGGAGCATGCTGCTCTCCATCTGAGCCCTGCTCCGCTGTGCCCCACGACTCCACTCACTCCCACAATACAGGCTGTTCTGGGTTCCTCCTGTTCACCTTTTGCCCTTAAGAACTCTGGTGGACTTTCTTTCCTGCCTGTCCCCCCCCCATTCCCCATCTCCAGAAGGGCCTGAAAACAGCAACACTCCCTGGATCCCTCTAGGAACACGTTCCCAGGGAAATATTTATGCTAATGCTAACACGCTCGCTTAAATTTCCTTTCACTCGGTTTTGACCTTGGTGAAGATGTACTGTAGGACCCTCTCTTTGCTCATAATAGCAAATGTACATTTTCTCTCCCATCTCCTCTCCCCTTCTCTTCTCCAACATTCTCTCTTTCTCGTTATTTTTTATCTTCAGACAACAGCACCATGCCTGTGTGTCTCAAGAAAAAGCATCAACAAAGAACGATCTTTTAATTGGCAAAAATATGACTAAAGAGGGAATTTTCATCACCATACAAAACGGCACACAGTTATCTGTGGCGCCCTACTAAGACTACCTAAAGAGCCTAGGCAAGGAACACGGCTCGCGCATCGGCTAGAGACAATCCCGACGGCTTACTCAATCCACTTCCCTTCTTTTCCCCCTGCCGCCTCAGCTTCCTCATCTCCAGCTTGACGCCCCCTCAAATCTCCTTCCTGCTGGAGTGCAAGTCCTGAGCGGCAAGCAGGATTCAGATACAGTGGTGTTCTGCACCACATGAAACTAATGAGTTGTACTGCTAATAAGAAGCAGAAATAAAATGACTGTCCACACACACACACACACACACACACACACACACACACACACACACACACACACACACACACACACACACACACACACAGTGGAATTACATAACCAGAACACAAAAAAATCCTTTCATGCAGTAATTTGTACTTCTCCTTTTGATTCTATATGGGACTTCTAGAACATTTTAGAACAAATTAAAGTTTTTCGTAAAAGTCTCAAAGGTTATAATGGATAATTTCATGACTGTGTGTGTGTGAATGGGTTTGTATTTCTGTGTGAGAGGGAGAGAGAAATGAAATATGAACGTTTATGGAGACAGTGTGAAGCAGATAGATTGTAAAACACCGCCACCACCATGTATCTACTGTAATCTGAACTAAGAAAGAAAACCTGTCAGAAATGGGCGGTGGTAGCGTAGTGGTTAGGGAGCTGGGCAATACTATGAAAAGTTGTGGGTTCAATTCCCAGCTCCCATCGTTGTGCCCTTGAGTAAGGCACTTAACACCAAGTTGCTATCCATCCCCACTCTCCTGACCTCTACCCTTCTGTGTTGGGCAGTGTCAGTGCACATTGAGACTTTGGGGCCGTTCAATGAAGGAGAGAGAGTTGGTTAGTAGGGTAGGGTATCCTTGAGAATCCCAGTAGGGTAACCTTTGATAATTTGTATGAAGTCTCTGTGTATAATACATTATGTATAAGGTATGATGATCACATCATGCAGTGGTGTTGTATGTATGGTAATGATCCTTTACTCTAAAACTAGAGCAACACTTCATGCATGTTGCATTCATGCATTGAAAACAGTGGCCGATGGCACACTTTTTTTCACTGTGGAATTTTAAACTACCGGTATTCTTCTGACACCACCTCTTAAAAGCTGTTGGAAAGATAAGTGCATACATGAATTTACAAGACTAATGTGTTGTATGACATACTCTATAATATGCAGCAGTCAAACATACTGTATAGAAACCTTTCCAATGATGATTATGAAGTTAACTACAGCAGGATATCTGTAAAAAAAAAATATTTAACACATCTATTTTAAATTACAATTACTGATACAAGTGCCAGATGTTTCATGCCAATATAAATAACAACCTCCCTCTAACTAATGCCACCCCGTTTCCAGGCATAAGCTTCCTGATATTGAAAAACAGACAATTACTTGTGTAAATGGATCAGGTGGCAATGAATCTATACATTGCCCATGTGGTACAACACTGACTCAGTGAGTAGTCTGCATAATTAATGTATCCTGAATTTGAGGTGTATCCCGTGAGATCCCCATCTGTAGCCACTGATGCTCTCTGCTAACATGAGCCGGTAACACTCAGCAGAGAAAATAAAACAATTAGTCTTTAATTGTAACTCAAGCAGGCAATTAGTAAACGTGGCACCTGGAGAGAAAGAGAGAGGCACACACAACACAATCAGAGAACCTTACAAAAAATGATTTAGTACCTGGTGGTGCACTTACACCTTGCACAAGATGGTGCCTAGCAGACACACTTCACCTTTCCCATATTCTCAGACTGCTACTGAGATACAATTAGCTCTTGCTAGACCCACAAGACAGAAGACTGAATTCTCCACAAGTATCGCTAAACAACAACTGCTGGCCACCATCTGAGTGTCCCTCCTCCACTCCCAGGCGTCAGAATGCAATGGCGTGGGAGCACGGCCTACACCTCCAATTAGCAGCAACTGATTCATGGCCACAGAATCAGTATTACAGATATGTAACGAGGTGGTTCAACGCGGGTCGTCACCACAGCCTGATGAAGCACATGGTGAGGGATGGGTGAGATGTAAAGAATGAGACGTGTCTCTGTCCAACGCCTTCAGAAGCGGAAATACAATCTACTGTATTGAATACTTAATTTAGTGACTTTTATATGGAGGCTATAAATTCATTTTCATTTATGACACCTCCCTTTAATAATTATAATGGGTAATGGCTCCATAAAACTGAACTGCCAGTACTTTTTCCATTATCTACAAACTACAAGTCTGTTGATTCACTGAGAGCTGCCCGAACTTTATCTCTCCCTGTTAGAGTGAAACTCTAAGCAACCCCTCAGAGACTGGGAGGGGAACAGTCCCTCTTACTCCACTGCCATGAGCTGGGCTGGCGGCAGGAAGTGGGGAATTTTGCCTCAGAGCAGATTTGTCTTGACAGCAGTTTACAAGAGTCCGTCAAGTAATGAGCTGTTCCACCTCACTTTAATGGTCCTGGATGGCTGGTTGGGCAGTGTAGGTTGTTCAGTAATCTATCACAGTTATGTAAGGCCTGCAGGGACTCAAGTCAGGATTCCACATGTGGTGCCGTGCCAGTGGACTGCAGTCACTGTAGTAGGTTGTGAGCTGGCAACAACAGGGCTGCCAACTTTTCAAAAAACCTTGGAGTGAGATTTGGTGGGGCCAACCAAAATTTTGCTGCGGAAAATTTTGTTTGGCTCATTCAGCATTATACCGTACAGTAAAAAAAATGTACATCAGTGGTTCTCGGGTGTAGGGACCAGGCATGGACGGATTATGAACTTTCGGGCCCCTGGGCCCAGATGTATTAAGGGATCCCCACTAATTGTCGCATATGTGGAAGGGGGGTTTGGGGGTACTCCCCCAGAATTGCGATTTCCTGTATTCTGGTGCATTTTGGGGATGGGCAATACTAAATTCAATCAGATTCATAGGCTACATCCTGATGTGTTGATATTGAGGCAATGATTTCATGCAAAGGCTTGGGCTTCAGGGGCCCCCTGACACCTTGGGCCCCTTAACCCGAGCAGTAATCCATCCCTGGGACCAGGGTCCCAGAGTTTTAACATTGGTAGGCAGCCTTCCATGGGCGTCGGAGGCATTCTGAAAGTGGGTGGGACATTTTAGCAGGGGTATGGGGGTCCTCCCCAGAAATTTTTGGACTAGATGCAATTTCCTGAATTCTGGTACATTTAACAGGTTATTTAGATACTTCTATATAACAAAATAAAGCCAGCCTACGAAATTAATAAAGAGGAAATCATGCATAATTTAAAAAATAACTCAATATATAGGCTACTTGGCTATTCAATAAGGTTTCCATTACAGCACCGCGGATGTTCAATGAACGCATAAAAAGGCGGATGGTTTGTTTGAAATCCCGACACTCTTTCAACTACATGGAACGTAATAGTGATCATCAAATAGCTCCCCAGATTTCAGTGCCCATCAGTCCCAACATTTAACAATATAATCAAACAGTCCAAAAGTAAATTAAATATCAAACTAAACCGAAAATGTCATGCTTTTGAAGGCCTACCAGTATGCCGCCCAAGAAACGCATGTCTCAAAATAAAACTCGCAGATAAGAAATAAAGGGCTGTCTCGAATACAATCCTGCCCCTAAAGGCCTGTACTTTGTCTTAAGACCCAGCCATAATTTGAGGATTTACAGTATCTAAGTAGACAAACTGGCTTCAGATATCCAACAGAGTGAATATGAGATTGTGCAGTCTTAGCTGTGGTTAGTGACGTGATGCTGTTAATGGGGAGTTTTACATAGGCTAGCGTAAAACCTATAGGTTATTATTTATTTGGCATACCTATAAGGCTTTTTTTTCCTTATCAAAAGTGAGGGGGATGACTGATCTCTTCAACACTGCGGGGATTTGGCTTGTCACTGTGTGTGTGACAGAAGAGGAATGGGAGAATCGTGTAACAAAAAAAAAAAAAGTTTATGAGCCGATTCTGGCAAAATAGAATCCAATGAAAAATGACAATGAAGCACTAAACAGATGCTGAAAACAAAAAATTTAAAGATGTTTGTATATTTTAACTTTAAATGCATTTATCAGGTGCACTTTCAAAATAAATTCAGAGGTCAATGGAAATATTTGTGCTATAATGACACAGGTGGAATAGATATGGTGATATTGGCAATAAGTTCACAACCACAAAACATATGGTACATTTCACAGTTCACAAATGTTAAAAAATGGGTGTACATTTCAGTCCATGAAATTATGCAGAAGTGGTCACCTGTGTTATTCAGTTTAAGATAATATATTGGTCATTGTAATTTTAAATATTCCTTTTCAGGATGGACCCATATCTGCATGATGTGAATGTTTGCATATGGCTTATGTCAGGCTTTCAAAATAAATTTTCATATTTTGCATTAATGTCACTAGAAAGCATGCCAATTTTATATTCATTTATCTGTGCTATAGGCTTAACCTGACAATATAAGAACCATGCTTTATATCCCTATGACAAATAGTTTAGATTAGAATAGATAATGGGTTTGCTGTTTATTGTGATATTAGGTTTGCCACGTGTTGTGTGAAGGGTTAGTGAGATATTAAACCGAGAGTAATGGGTGTGCACTGTGTGCAAAATGCAAATATGATTAGCCTAAATTGCACGCCGGTTCAATGATAATTTTCTCACGAACCATTTATCACAGCAACGCGGCGCTAATATCATTGGAAAGCTTAGATTCCGCTCGTTCACATGATGTGTGATATCATGTATAGGTTTAGTTTAGTTGAACCTCATCTGCCAGGTATTTGACCTACCAGGTTGACACTTCAGCGTGAAAAATACCAAAAGCATAGGCCTACCTGAAGCCGGGAAATGCGGGGAATGCGCCTGGGATGGCTTCTGAAGTAGCATCGCAAATGAGAGAAAATTTAGAAAATTCCACAGACAGGGGGTGCTCTTGAACCCTCTCACCGTCTCTGAAAGCATAACCGTGGCTCAACAGGTAGATCTATAGGCTAAACTCATTTTTCAGGCATCTGACCGACTGGGTTGACACTTCAGCGTGAGAAATCGTGGGTGTGGCGTGTGAGTGTGTGAAACTAATCAAATGCGTGTGTCTCACGGCCAATGCGTGAGAGTTGGCAGCTATGCAACAATACATTATGCTATAGAAATACAATGCATTACGCTAGTGAGGCCATTCAAGTGATCAAATGGCTAGCAACAATGTGAAAACCACAGCATTGCACATATCTAATGGACATCGAATAGGGGTGATTTTGTCCTTGATTAAAAAGTCAGATATAGGAATCTTCAGAGGTTAGTGAATTCACAAGCACAACAGAGATAACATCAGTGCAAAGCACAATTAAACCTTTCAGCTTTAAGTCTCCACAGACAATCTTCCATCAGCATCAAGGTCTATGGATATCGGCTTAGCCAGTGAGGGGATGTATCTAGCCAAACCCACACCAGTGACACAGGGTTGACACGGTCCTTGCCAGTCCAGGAGATGCTATATGCTATTGTTTGTGTGTGTGTGTGGGGGGGGGTACGATTTGGGCTTCTTACACAGCTCTGCTGCATCTCACCTCCCCCTCTCTCTTTGTGCCGGAAATAGACGCTCCCATCAGAAAGCAATACAAGAGGGGAAAAACTCCACCCAGCAGAGCAGAGATGCCCCCCCCGCTCCTTGCACTCCCTCCCCAAACCAGCAGAGAAACACAGCCACATCCCTGCCATCTGCAGTGAGAAGAGAAAGAAAAAAAAAACCAACCAACGCAATTTATAAACATGAGGGAAGGAAAAGCAAGTGAGACCCATTTCGGTTCTGAGGTTCAGTGGTACATTTGAGACTATAAACTAGAACACAGTGTCATTTGAAAAGATAACTGACATAAAGTATAAATAATGCTGAAATGAGATGAAGATGAAATCTTATGAATTTGTTGGCCAGAAAGGCTCGATGGTATGTGGAGCCTCCCAGCCTCTTCCCATTTCATAACCCATTCACCAGAGACCTGGCTGGCACACAAGGAAACTCTCAAAGGGGTTTTAAGCTGTAAATAATGCTTCTATGTGTTCTATATGGAATTGTGTAATCCATGATGTGTTTTACTGTACCTGTTGTCTATTGATGTCTATTGGCAGCAAACAAACAGTACGCTCCAGGCAATTCTCATTATCCTATCCGGGAGCCTTCGGGTGGGACTACGTCCAGGGTGATATTTAGAATACAGTTTTACCACAGTGGCTGTAAAATCGAACGAATTATGGATGTGCAAAATGTAAATAAGTTATTGCCCTCCTTTGAGAGTCAATCCAATAGTCTATTCACAATCCACAGAACAAGCCCATACAGATATTGATCTACTGTCCAGCCTTCAATACACTCCAACTGTGTAAATAACACAGTGTTCCAGACCTCACTAATAACCTGATAACCACAGACAGACCAAGCAGAGAGGGCCTCTATATTCTCCAGTGTCTGGGCGGATTAGTATCTAAAGAGTCAGGGACATTCTCCTGGTTTTCTTTTCTTCTTATCTCTCCCCTAACACATGCTAGGTCACCACTCCAACAGAGCCCTCTAGGGGTGAGAGGGGTGAAGAGGGTAGCAGAGAGGGATAGGGAGAGGGAGAGAGAGAGAGAGAGAAAGGAAGAGAAAGAGAGGAAGAGAATGGTCGCTGACGTATTGCACAGCAGCAAAGATCCATATGAGGTTGTGAAGGCCTGCTTTTGTAAATCACTGGAACAGGGCTGTGCGTAATTGCAAAGGGCAGTGTGATCTACTTGCATGCTCTCCAAAAGCCCCAGGAGAGAATTGAGGTGGGGGTGGCGGATAAGATAAAGGAGCGTGCTCAGGAACTGGAGAAAAGATAAAACCGCAGACTGCAGGGGTGGAGTGCTTAGATGATCACAATAATTAGAGATGCAGATGCAGAGACACAGCCCGCTCTCATATGCGGGGCTACCCTTACAAATGACCTTTCGCGAAGTCCCGCCCCCCTTAGTTACTGTTGCTAAGTCCGACAGCTCAGACCGGAGTTGACTAGAACTTCAATGGTAGCTGTAAGCCTGTCTGTAAAAGTTACAACCCAAGAGGCTCTTTTACAGAGCCACAGACCTTATTTAATTTAGAATCCGTTGAACAACTCCAGTATGCAATGGAGACACATGTATAAAAATGAATATCTAGGTTTGTTGGGTGACAAACTTAGACGGGGTTGCGAGTGGGACTCACTGATTTTAATAGCTAGCTGTACTAGATAGACTTGCATGCATATTACAAGAGCACCAGGTCATGTCATGTAAGGAACATGGTACTGCAAATAAACGGAAACATAGTCTACATTGCAGAGTGACTTCAACTTTATTAATTTATGGTGAATAAATTACAAGACGTGCATTTCCTCCATAACGCGGAAGCGATGCGGGCCATAGTTTTGCACAAATTGAAGCAGAATTACAAAATCACATGTGATGAAGTCTTGGATCTGTTATACACCTATTCTGATTCTGAAGGAGAATATCTGCCTTTTGGAGAATATGATCGATCGTCTATTGACTGATAGTCATGGTACGTCTGTGAATGGAGGTGCGTCTTTGCGACAGTGTCCACTAAGCATACCATGCTTATTTCGACCCTCTGCCCAACATACTTGTAGCTGGAGGTGCCAGTGGCAAGCAGAGGCGGACAGAGTACACAGCTTCATTACTTGAGTAAAGTACAGATACCCTTTGCTAAATTTTACTCAAGTACAAGTAAAAGTACAACAGTCAGATGTCTACTTAAGTAAAAGTACTGGAAGTACTTGTTTTAAAAGTACTTGAGTATCAAGAGTACAAGAGTAGCCTACATTTTCTAAATATTGCATTACTACTGCCACAGTGCTTACATTTATGTACAGAAACGTCCTACATGGAGTTATGAAAAATGTTAATGTTAATACCTTGGAGAATGTAAAAGGAATTGAAAGTAAAATCAAGTCATTTTCATATTTTACCATGTTGCCAGGGATGGGCAGTAGGCCTATTTATAATACATGCATTTAAAATACGTATTTAAAATACAAAATACTATTTTGTAATTGAAACACTTGAAGCGAAAACTATCTTTAACTTGTTCAGAAAATTGAAATAGTCTGGCGAGGTGGGGCCACAGGTTGACAAATCCCCGGGATGGACCTGCTGCGTCTTCATCCATTGTTTCGTCTATGGTTTCGTCTCTTATCTAAATCTGACCATGGAGTTGACTTTGGCGGAAAGCTGAAGGTGATTGCTGATAGGCTGTCCCAATCAGTGGCGCCTGCACTATCCATTCACGTTTGAGAGGGAAACAACAAATTGATGGTTTCCGAGATTTTTCTTTTTTCCTTTTTTTTTAGAAGAAGTAACGGGTACTCACGGTTATGGATAGAAATGTAGTGGAGTAAAGAGTACAATATTTTCCTCAAAAATGTACTTGAGTAAAGTCATGAGTACTCCCTAAAAATGATCCTCGAGTAAAGTACAGATCCCTCAAAATTGTACTCAAGTACTGTACTCAAGTAAATGTACTCCAGCTCTGGTGGCAAGTGATGATAGTGTCCGTAATGGACGTGGTATAGAAAGCAGGGGTTGTAAAAATTGGGCTCTGAAGAACTACAAAGTCACCCGCGATATGGAACTGATTTGACCAGGCTACTTTATTGTATAGTAGCATAGGGTTTGTGATTATAGTAATAGCTTACTATTGTTGGTTTACATGTGACTGTTTTCCTGTTCATTTGTTATGTTGGTGAAATGACAAAAAGAGAAAGTAAAACTGCTCAAATATGTTCAACATCTAGTATTTACTGAAATGTGCATAATTCACGGTGTTACCATCTAGTGACGTCATAATATGCAAATTAGATGAGTACATTTACCCCCTTCATAAACTTCTGTTCATACTCAATGATTTTCACATTTACAGTAGGACTTTATCTCTGACCACTTGTAAAGATATGGCCTTTTGAAATTTTGATGTAAAAATCCAATTTATTTTTTTTAAACCCTGGCGGCTAAAGGGTTAACTGTTTGGCTTAATCCATAGATGTTGTGGAGCACTGTTTCATTGTGGTTTGGTAAGGAATAACCCTTTGCTTAAAATAGGGGAGAGCTGGTAGGAGATAATTTAATCTAATTTAACAATTACAAAAAAAACATAATCAAGATTGAAAGCCACTATTCTGTGTATCGGTGTTGCGTTAATCCCACACATGTAGTTTGGCCGTCCTTTTTCCATTTACATCACTATACATCACTATACAATCCCATAAAACCGGAAAAAAATCACAGCTCCCAATGCATTTCTATTGAGCCGTAAGGTGAAGCTGTCAGACTTTTATCTACATGTGCGGAGCTACTAAGTATAAGTATAAGTATATATACTTTTTTGATCCCGTGAGGGAAATTTGGTCTCTGCATTTAACCCAATCGGTGAATTAGTGAAACACAAACAGCGAAGCACACACTAATCCCGATGCAGTGAGCTGCCTGCTACAATGGCGGCAGCTCGGGGAGCAGTGAGGGTTAGGTGCCTTGCTCAAGGGCACTTCAGCCGCAGCCCACTGGTCGGGGCTCGAACCGGCAACCCTCCGGTTACAAGTCCAGAGTGCTAACCAGTGGGCCACGGCTGCCCCTAGACTGCCATTGGCTCATCTGCATTCGATGGGTGGGGCTTGCGATAGGTCAATTGCCTTGCTGACAACGGAAAATCACCTGCTAACTGTCACGCTGTTGTGAAGAGAGACTCTATAATCTTGCTCCTGTGCCTTGTGTAATACTTATTTTATAGATTAAGATGTCCTGGATTACATTGGTTGAGCTTCACTGAGTTGCTCTAGGTGGACACATTGATGAAATGTAAATTACTGATGTTAGCACTGAGTGCAAGGCAACAATTTTAATGTCAGTTTTTTTCTTGAGCAAAAAAATGAATGTAAAGATGTACAGACGTTTAATTGATCGAGTTTCCTTTGTCTGCCTCACGACTCTGGGACCTTGATGTCAGCATGAGCAAGGTCATGGACGGGTCGCCATGACAACACCAGTCATACGGACACCGCGAGTCCAAGCGAGGAGAGACTAATCTAGGGATTCAGGCAGGAAAGGAAAATTCAATTTTCAGCTCGTTATCACCTAAGGGCTATGATTTCATTACCACAGCTGTTAAGGACTTCCTGGTGAAAATGCCTCTTCTTTCCCTGTCTCTCTCTCTGTCCCTCCCTCTCTCTCTTTCTCTGTGTGTGTGTGTGTGTGTGTTTGTGTGTGTGTGTGTGTGTGTGTGATGGACTCCCACACCGCCAGCAGTACCAGCAAAGGCCATGCATACCATCATACATAAGTCATACAGTAATGGAATCTCTTGTTCCATCTGTCACACAAATTAAGTGAACAAATTAGGTGGATTTGGTTTCTTCTGCAGAGTGGAGCGTCTCTGCTCCATGTCTATGCTATACATGAAGTATCTATAGTGAGCTACTAACAGTCAGCAGACTGCACCTTTCATTTACAGACTGTGGCAATGGTGGCTGCTGATACCTGCAGATCTTCCCATCTTTCCCATCAGATTTCTGTGATACAGTGCAATGTCTGAAGTGAAGAGTTTGTGGTCCTAAGCATCTTCTGATTATGACCAACAGGCTGAAGTGACTTTAGCTGAGATCATACTATCTGAGCCATCTGAGCCAACAGCAACAATAAGCTGAGAGACTTTTGGCTGCAAATGCCCCCCCTTATCCCTGCAAACCATTACCCCTGCTCTTGCATGTGAGTGAATCACCTGGGCTTTAAAATCATCTCACGGCAGAAGACAGTCACACTGTTTTTTATCTTGCTCCTTTCCATTAAGACACTTTTTCAAAGACAGATGGACAGTCATTGTTGATAGCATCATGCTCCTCCACCAACAACCACACTCAGCAGCACTAACTTCACTGATATAATCGCACACTCTGCTCTCTCTCTAACACCATAGTATGCCCTGACGTATTTATCAATTTGAGCAGAGAGGAAAAACTGAAAATCATTGGAGAGATGACGGCCCATTTGTCTCCATTGTGCAACATGTGGGGAAGAGGTTACAGACAGCTCCCAAGGCCAAAACACATCGATCACAGCGCAACACAGTGGGACAGGTGCAGAGGACAAGCACTCTCTTGAAGCAGGAAGCACTTCATAAAGCCGTGCATCACTACAGGCCAAAGACAATAGGATTGAGGATTAACCTTGAGATGGAAGATGGAAAACCTCACATAAAAAACTTACCCCCTTACAGTAGTGAGTCACTATAACAAGGAAATCAAGGAAATTATTGCATTTTGATAGAGGATGAGGTGAAAATAAGGTAAGGTGTTGAAAGGCAATTGTTACAGAGCTCTGCTCTCAATTAGGATACCGAAAAAAGCTGTGTGTCTCTCACTGTGGGCCAGATGTACTAACGCGTTTGCGCCCACTTCAGGCGTATTTGTTTCGCAACGTGCGTGTAAAATCATTGTGAGGTACATGTATGTACAAACAGGCCGCAATGATGTAAAAGCGCAAACTGCCTGTCGCGGGAGCTGAACATGGCTAATTGCGTTTTTCGTGTCATGCATATGCATTCATGGGAGGATCCAGGGGAAAGTGGGAGTTTAGCCAAAGTCCTTTTAGGCAAGTCCCTCCACTCGGCGGCCATATTGCAACGCTTTTTGGGCACTCATCGGGCATCCTCTTCGACAGAAATGCACGTGAGCAAGGCTTCACGACACCAATCTTGCTCCAGCTGCGAGTTCACAACACATGATTGGCACGATGTCTTCACATCACACCACATGATTGGCTCAATGTATTCACATGTCGACGGTTTGCCGAGGAAGGGGTGTGATATGTGTAGACAACGGCCATATTGGGGTTACAAACTAGCCCCATGCATTTCTATGGAGGATTTTTTGAGTGCTGTGTCTCCTCATTAGAAAGTCTCTGGTTTACCATAAAAAGATGGGAGGGGAAGCGTAAAGAGCGCTTAATTATGTATTCCGCGGTATGTACAAAGACTGCTCCTGAAAGCGCACGTCTATTCTGCGCCTAAATACTTCCACCTTGTAAAAGCAGGTGTTAATCCAAATTGCAGTTCAATGTGTCAATAAGAGAACCTTTCAAAGACAACAGAATCGCTATTTAGAGCACCAGTTTTGTAAGTATTTGTACTATCAAAAGCAACCTTAACTTTCGTTGGCCTTTTGAATGTCTTACTTTCACTTTCACGTCAATCACTTAAACTTTCCTACCTGCTAGATTTGACCAATTTTCCATAGCCTATACGTGCACAAGTACTTTGAGTAAAACTACTGATCTTCATTATCTCCCTGCTTGTTGACATCTTATCATGTATGGTATAATTTCATGATCGCTAAACGTTTGATTCTTTTTAATGTTGTCATCAGTTAACTTCATTCAACTACACTTGTATAGGCTCTGAATTCTTCCACACAGGGTAACAGAGGGGTCTGTGATGGGGCTCTGATTCCTGGTCTGGTTCTCTTGGGCAGATGGTGGTGGTGCATCCAAAACAAACACACACACAAACAAACAAAAAACAACACAGCGCAAGAACTGAAGTGTCAAGATTACATACTTGACCAAAAATGTTAATGCAATCAAGCAAATCTCAAGAGCCATTGAGCTATCTGAGAACTTCAATCAGCTGTGGGGAACTTGAAATCAGAAAACCAGTAAGTGATCATGTGATAACTTTTATTGCATGATCTCTGGCGGCCAATGCAGAATTAGTGTAGGTTCCCTTGTACTTACTGCAAGGTTTGCCACAAAATGTGCAGATATGGCATTGAACTCAATGCAACTCAACTCAACTCAACTCAATGCAACTCAATTCAACCTTATCAATATAGTGACAAATGAAATTGTATCAAAAGCCCAGAGCCTGAACAAGGTATGCTGCTGCAAGCCTGCAACCATGGTCTTCTGCTCAGTATGAAGCACTGTGACCAGCACTTGCCCAGGTGGAAGAGCAGACGAGGGACTTCCTGGTTCGTCTGACTCCTCCTTGCTGACTCATTTTAGCGTCCTTCAGCATGATTACTTCCAAAGGCATGGTAGCCTTCCTGCTAGCCTTGTATACTAGTCTTCACCACCGACATGTGAGTGAGTTGTACTGTATAATAATGTGCTTTGAATTCTCTTCAAATAACAAAGTGCTATAAAATGCACTCCATCTTCAGTGAAAGAGGAAGGCTGATACTCATACTCTACTCTTGGACTTGGCTGTGCTTCTGTAGTACTTCTGAGAGACTGTTTCCCCCTTTCCTCAAACATACTACTCACACAAGGAAAGAGAAATAAGACTATACATGTAGACACAACATGAGAAATGGTTGCTTGTTGTGTGTTTTGAAGCGTGTTTACAGCGACAGAGCTTGCAACCAGATTGCACCACCTATGGGCTCCCTCTCTGTGAAGCCTCAATGTCATTTCAACAGCATCAGTGCACATCCCATAATATCTCTCAATACTGAAAAGCATGTCAGACGAGGTTCACTCCATCTGCTCATAAATATAGCTGTGTGATTTAGCTTCAACATCTACGACAGCTGACCTGTTTAACCCATCTCTAGTATTCCAGCACCAATCACGAACAGTGTGACAAAAAGCCCAGCCTTTCACCGAGGGATCCTCCTTCATCTGCTTGTCTGTGTAATTCTGTGTGCCAGCAGTAGCAAGCCTAAATATACATAATTGGCCAGGCACTTGTTTGTTTTCATACATGAGTGATCAAACAGCAGCAAAAGAAGAGCTACAGGCCAGAGGGGACCAAGGCACCAAGTGTGCACACACAACCACACACACATACACACACACATGTGTGCATACAGTGACAAGTATACAAACATACTTTTACATACATATATCTTACAGAGTGATAATGCACTATATGGTGTGTGTGTGTGTGTGTGTGTGTGTGTGTGTGTGTGTGTGTGTGTGTGTGTGTGTGTGATGCAAGTGAAGTGCTGAGAGCTGGACCAACAGGCCTCTAAAGGCCAACCAAGGACAGCAGCCCACGGGTGAGGAGGGAGAGGGGGCTAATGTTACATAAAACACCCCGACATCCACACAATACCCATCACAGCCACACACACCCAAGGAACAACAGCAGAGATGCCAGAGTGACAGAGATGCCAGAGTGACAGAGAGAGAGAGAGAGAAAGACGGAGTGAGAGAGAGAGAGGGAGAGAGATACAAACACAGTGAGAAAGAGAGGGAGAGGGGAAGGAGAGATAAAGAGATTGGAAGAGAGGGGGTGGATGGACTTTTGGGTGGCCGACTCCCAAACCTTCATTCAACTGGACAGCTTAAAAGACAACACTCGTGTCAGCTGGTGAGAGCTGCCTTTGAGCTGACACACATTATCATGCAAGTGAAATGACACTTGCTTGGTTTAACAGACACAGTGTCAGGGTTGTGCACAATTCGAATTGCAATTCTGCTTCCTGTTTGCTACCTCAATTGAAATGCAAGTGAAATTCAAGAATTTAATTGGAATTTAAGAGCCAGTTTCAATTCAATTCTGGAATTTTGCACAAGCCTGGTGTGTGTGTGTGTGTGTGTGTGTGTGTGTGTGTGTGTGTGTGTGTGTGTGTGTGTGCTGGAAGGTAGTGAATTAGAGAGGAAGTTATGATACTTACGTCCGTGTCAGGACCCTTATCTGCTCCTGGGCAGGAGAAGGTGACAAATTCATGGCACCGCTTATGAACCACAAAACAGCACACTGTCAAGAAGAGAGAGAGAGAGAAGATTGATTTGTCATATGGTACCATGTATCATGTTTTCCACTGCTTACAGAAACAGAGGAGCAGATGAACATACCACACACTCATCTCGCTCATTCCTTCACACACACACAAAACACACACACACACACACACACAGAGACTTACACCCCCCACACACACACACACACACACCCCACACGCACACACACATAGACACATAGACACACACACACACACACACACAGACTTACACACCCACAGACATACACACACACACACACACACACACACACACACACACACACACACACACACACAGAGACAGAGAGAGAGAGATGCACACAGAGAGATGCACACACAGACACAGACACACACACATAAACACATTATATAAAAGTGTGTCGCCCAGAGTCTACTCTTACAGGAGAACAATTGATAGTTTGCGACAGGAGTCTGACAGGAGGCTCTCTCCTCACAGCACTCAACTGGTCACCTGACTGTCTGCGCCGATCCCCTTACTGTCCCATAACCCCCACACCACACACCTGACCTCACCATCACTGCAAGAAGAACAGTGTCGTCTGGCACTCACTTTCAGTTCAAACACACCTACTGTATTATATTTAAACCCTCTTTTCCCTGTTCACCATTGTTTTATCACTTGACCATCAGGGGAATGAGTTTTACAGTCATAGTTCTCTCACTGCAGAGTGGAAAAGGCATACAAGCTCCTGGATCGGTTAGTCTCGTCTAGTCTGTGAAAGGGGTCGTTCAGACGTGGCGGGTGCGTTGCGTGTCTGTTCCGTGGCTGCTGCGTTGCTTCCAACACACTCGCATGTCGTGTGAAAAATCTCTAGCATGCACACGTTTTTCAGTGCGGCTCAAGCCGCTCCTGACACGCGTGTGTCACGCAGGCAGTGTGCACGCTCTAACCTGTTACATGTAACATGGACGCTGGAATGAAAACGGACAGGTAACGCAGCTAACATGCTGCTGCCACATCGGCTGTCTGAATGACCCCAAAGAGTATCAGTCTGGTGAGAGAGTCTATGTAAATGTCCTGGGTATGTCTACACATGGTACACATGCCACATACTGTACAAGCATGTAAATATATATCCACACACAGCTCACACACGACACATGCAGTCAATTTTAATCCAATACACTTTTGCAAAATTCACCAAATTACTTTTCACAGTCCAGTGTTCATACACAGTCCTAGCTTGGTAAAAAGGAAAGAAATGATAATAGTTTTTTTTAAAATCCAGCCAATCAACTTATGGCTTCAGGAACATGTCAGATAGGGGTGTAACTGGTGAGCTCAAGCAAGAAGCTGTTGCCAGAATCATGGCCTCTACCTGTATGCCAAAAAGACAAAGAGGAAGTCCTTTGTACCTCATATTGCTTCTCTACATTATTGAGAATTTCTGCTACACATGAACCCTGGAACCATCTTGGAAAAGCTACTCCAATATTGACTTTGGTCTGTTGTTTTTCCTGTCAGTACAGACTGAGAATCCTGCATTCAAGTCAGACGATATTTGGAATCTTATCAGCAAAAAAACGAATCCCAGGCAGACCCAGTGCACTGTAAATGAACATTCAAGTGAGGCGTGCAGGTAGAAATCCCCCCCTGGTATCCCCATCAGGCTGCTGACACACACACCAGCCGGGGGAAGCGTCAGCAGCGACTGACATTCATCCTGTCAGCGTGTTACGTAACACTAATCCGAGGACAGTGCGCTGATGTGAAGGCAGTGATTAGGGTCTGGGGAGTCTTCCTGAGTTCTCACAGTCTCCTGCCAAAACTAAAGTAACTTCTGGTGAATATGGAATGCTGTTGTTTCAGTCAGTTTGACACGACACCTGCAAGTCCACTACAAAGCATGTAGTGTAGCGCAATTTGCTGATTTGGTGGATTGTTGCTTACTGACAAGCTGACAAGCAATAGAAAGACATCCACATGTTTACACACATACACACATATGCACCCCCCCCACATACACACACACTAACACACACACACTTGATATGGTGGTACTGAGGAGGGGTTGCATAAGGTGTGAGCATCTTCCCAGAGTGCAACACTTCTCATCATCATCATCCTTGGCTATTCCCCCTGCTTCCATCACTCCTGTCATAGTAGATGAGTGAGGCTGGAGGCGCGGGGACTGATATTACAGGATGGGCTGGCTGCTGCTCGCACTGCTCCCCGCCGCGTGACCTTTTCCTGTCTATCCCTCAGACACACTCATGCACTCGAGCAGTGGATTCATGAGTCTCTCTAACCATCACCACCCCAACCCCCCATGAATTGATATCACAGTGAGTCAGACGCTGTTTCCGTGCTCCTCCCTGCCTCTTGTTTTCATGCTATGACACAATCGATTTAATTTTTTTTATTTTTTAGGGGGGTGGGGGTGGGTTAAGGGGTGCAGTTGGAAGGATGGTCCCTCCATTGTTGCAGCACAGACAGCCAGCTGGGCACATGAAACGGTGTGGGTGTCCCTCAGAGGGGTGCATTCGATCCAGTGGGGGCTACCTGCTGCTTGGGCTACCTGGGCGCTGGGCGCTTTTAAAGGTGAGCGCAGACACACACTCACTCTTTGTCTGACCGCAGAGTGCTGCCTGCCTTGCTACCTTCATTTCATAGGGAAGCCGAGCGGTGAGCAGAGCGGAATCTTCCGGTTTTGCTGTCACAGACAATAACGTTTTCCGTCTCGCACAGAGCCCGTGTTGATGTTTTGACAGCTCAGACGAGGAAGGGAGAAAAGCCTCAGCGAAGAGGCGTTGAGAAGTTAAGAGGCGCTAGGGAGATTCCTGGAGTGATGATCTACTGTTTAACTCTACACATCATCACCTTGAATGTGATGAAATTACTTTCACATACTGAGGACTAGCTGAATAGTCATTTCCATTTTTTTCAACCTGAACACACACAAAGACCCACAGAATGAGAGAGAGAAATAAATAAAACATCAATTTGCTTAGCCTGTGGGAGAAAATATATGCAAATGTATGCTTTTTCAGTTTTCCGAGGCAATTCAGCTCCTTTCCAAAAAAAAAATGGCAAGAGAATGGCTGAGATAAGCTTTCGGAAGCCTACGATTAAATAAACATTAAACCTCAGCACATCCAACTCAGGTCTATGGGCATGTAAGCAGTCTCCTCCTGAGTTTGCTGGGAGGCAAAAGGCTAATGGCTGGGCCAGACTCACTTCTGAACCACACACAGCTCCATCCACTCCTCTCCTGCGTCACCTCATCACACCTCCCACACGCAACTCTCCATTTAGTCTGAGCCACAATAACATGGGCTCCCCTGTAAATATCATACACTGAAATATGTACTTTGGCTAGTTCATTATCATTACTGGAAATACCTACATACTTTGGGTTCTGCATACTGTACATAAAATCATTCACACTACTAGTCTCTGTCCTAGTGCTGTGTCAATAGATATCTGCATGCAACCCCATTACTGTAATGTTGTTTTCTGTTGTGTCATGTGTCTTTTGTTTGGAGCTACAGTAACACAATCTATTACCAGTGTGGATAGATAGATAGACAGATAGATATATACTAGATAGATAGATAGATAGATAGATACACTAGATACACACACACACACACACACACACACACACACACATGCATACATACATCCGTCATACATACATACATACAGATAGATAGATAGATAGATAGACAGATAGATAGATAGATATACTTCATACCAATAGGGAAATTGCAGTGTTCAAGTAGCCATTTAAGCATAGAAAGATAAAACAAGCTGTGTCTCTCTATGAAGGAGCAGCTGAAACAGACTTGGGCTTGTATTGTGTCCACTGGTATCAGTGGATCTGTGGGCTTAGAGCGTGTGACCAGCTGGTCTCTATCTCAGCACATGACACATGACAGGTGACACGCTGCCATCATCATCATCAGCAGCAGCAGCAGCAGCAGAGGGCAAGGGGCCGCACAACTGAACCCAGATCAGACCCACACAGTAGAGAGTGAGGGGGCCATGGTCAGGACAAGAGCATGGAGGCTGAGCTAAAGCCAGATCAACACAACAGATGCAGAATTAAAAGCCACCCATGAAATGAGAGAGTAGATGGAGGAAAGCACTGATGATCTGATAGAAAAAAAGAAGAAGTGCGGAAAGAGTAATGACCTGGAGGAAAAACGGGGTCAGGGGTGACAGAATGATGAT
>NC_063194.1:19702049-19774462 GCF_017589495.1 Alosa alosa
CCCTCCACACGGGGGCCATATTGTAACACTTTTTGGGCACTTATCGGGCATCTGTTTCGGGCAGAAATGCATGTGTGCAAGGCTTCATGAATCACGACACACCAACCTCGCTCCAGCTGCGAGATCACAACACATGATTGGCACGATGTATTCACATGTTAACATTTGGTGGCGGAAGGGGAGAAATATGTGTAGACGACTGCCATGTTTGCATTACGAACTAACCCCATACACTTCTATGGGAGATTCTTTGAGTGCCGTGTCTCCTCATTAGAAAGTCTCTGAGATACTTCTATAGGTTTAACTGATAACATGATGACAATGGTGAAAACGTGACAATTGAGTGGGTTGTTGGTGCAGGAGTAGGAGCAGCTTTTGGCCAGCAGTGCTGTGGCGTGATGTTTGTCTGTGGGTGGACATTATGATTGGCAGGACAGTAAAAGTGTATTATTATGCATTTAGGCCATTTCATTTAAAGAAAGGCTTCCTCAGAAGGTATTTTGTACATGGTAGACTAAAGAAGGACAGCAGTTAAAAACAGCAGCAGTTAAAAACAAAAATATCTGTTCTAAAGCAGGTACTGCATTGTATTTGCCATTTCTATTTTAAACTGAACAAAAAACAACTATTGTTATGCTTTGATCAACATTGGTGTTTCCGCCTCGGAGTCCCATGCTTCTTGTTCTCTGCAGGAATACACAAATAAATTATTACAGTATAATAACAGGCCTCTCCTTTAAATCAGGAGTGGGGAGCCTCGTCAGCCATTAAGGTCCATCTACTAAGTTCGTTTGGCCTTTGGCCTCCCCAAAAAGTAGCCATCATTTGTTCTACTCCAGAGGGAGGTCATCGAAGCAGGGGTCACCTAAGGAACTTCTAAATGAGATCTTCTGAAAGCTGTGTGTCCAGTTACAGAAAGTGAAAAGGTCCAAGTGCATTCTCAATGCTGGGTGAGCTGATGGCAGTTAATTGCAGTCCTGCTGAACGACCCAGGAGAGAGGAGCAGGTGCAACACAAGGTACAGTACCCTGGTCTGTTTTAACATATTCAGAACTAAAAACATACTTTTTTAAAATACCTTACACTGCCAGTGACTAAAGATGAACATTTTGGAAGTCAGTGCTCTCTCTGGCTCACTGAATGTCAGCCACGTGTGCAGGCCTCCAACGCCTGGCGCCCGCCTGACCAGGTGTGGAGATCACCACTTGCCACGGTGTCCTTTCGACCAGCACTGACTTCTCGCTTTGTCTGCGCTTGGTCCACCCGGCCCCTCCCTCACCCTCTCCGGCGTCCAGCCGTCAGATAGGCTTGGCCACGCTGGCGGACGGCCGGGCAGGAAGTGTGGCTGACAGCTCGCATCACACCGGCACGGCACCCACGCACCCCCACTCCGCTCGCCGCCTTGATGCCAGTCGACAGGTAAAGGCACCTTGATGGAGCTCAGAGCTGAAAAGAGCAGCCGGCGTCTTGGGGGGATTCTGCACTTCTTCCTTTCTCTTTCTTTTCTTGTCTTTTTTTGGGGAGGGTGAGGGTGAAGCCTGCCACTGAGGCTGCCCTTTTAAAAGAGGAGGGGTGTTTTGGTCCCTCTTTGTCTCTCTGCCTTTCACTGCCTTTCTCTTTCTCTCTCTCCCCATGCAGTTGCCTCTCTCTATCTCCTGCCCTTTCAATCTCTGGCTCTTTCTCTAAAACCCTGTTTCACTCGTTTCGTTCTCTGGAGGGAGCGCAGTACATTTCCTCTCTCTGGATATTTGTCTCTCTCTCTCTCTCTCTCTCTGCCAGACTCTGTGTCTTTTCATTTCCTCCTCCATTCTCGGTGTTTCTCGGAGCGCCTCCTCTGCAGATTTTCCCTGATGTGCCCGTTTGGAGGAGGTGCTGGCCTTTGCCGCCGTGGTTATTTGTCTCCTTTCTTTTCTGCCCTCCTACTCCTCCTCTCTTTCCCTCTCTCATTTGACTTCTCAGTTATATTGTTCCCTTGTTCTCTCCATTCCCTCTCATCCCATGTATCTCATTTATCTTTCCTTCCCCCTCACTCTGTTATCAGTCTCACCATGTTGGTCTATCTGTCTCTCTCCCCCCTCTTTCCCGCCTGGCGTGTGGGCCAAAGCAGGAACTCAACTCCAGGAGTGAGAGGGAGCCTCCATCGGGGACGAGGCCTACTTTTCTCCTCGGCTCAGTCCCTGGGGGAGGTTTTCTTCAGCCCACGAGGTCCCCGAAAAAAATAAAAAAAACAACCATCATCGAATCCCCCATTGTGTGGTAGAACACAGCACAGCCCACACCCTCGTGTGTGTGTCGTGTGTGTGTGCGTCTCTCTTTCCTATTCCAAAGCCGAGTATCACCGAAGGATGGGAGGGGGTTCTGGAGGAGGAGGAAGGTGTGTGTGTGTGTGTGTGTGTGTGTGTGTGGGTGGGTGGGGGGGGGGGTTACCCCCTCCTCTGCTCAAAAGCTGGAGGGATTTCTCTGAAGGGAGCACACAAACACTTCGCCTCCTGTTACATAATCATCATCTCTCGTTCTCCATCTCTCTTTCTCTCTCTGTCTCTCTCTCATTCTCCATCTCTCTCTTTCTCTCGGTCTCTCTCCCTCCAGCACTTTCCCCTGGAGGCCTCCTGCTGGGCTGCAGAGAAACATATTTGGCTGATTACTCATTGCGCTCTCTTAATTCCAGTCTTTTGTGTTAATCATGCACTTTCTCCCTCTCTCTCTTTCTCTCTCTGTCTTCATTTCTATTTCAAAATCTCCATCTTTCTCTGTCTCTTTCTCTTTCAAGTAGTCTACCTCTGATTAATTCCTCTCTTTTGGGCTCTCTCTCCCTTCTTCATCTTATATGGGTCATCAAACTGGCTGGGAAACAGCTGACAAATAACATCCAAAATACAAAGATACAAATGCAGGAACATGATGAGGAAAGAGTGGAAAAAAGAAAAAATGATGACGCTCTCCTTTCTGCAACCCATGCTCACACACACACACACACACACACACACACACACACACACACACACACACACACACAGACACACACACACACACACACACACAGCATGACCCTTGCAACATTACCTCCAGTCTGGTGCACTCCAGGGAGCCATCTAATAATGCTTTAAATAATGTATGTTCCTTAATTAGGCTAAATGACAAAAAAACACACACATAAAAAAACGAAGCGCACTGTTTGTCTGCTAAATCATTACTGCGACCACTGTAGGCGCACTTCTTTGAGCTGCACAGTCAGGATGTGCTCTCATGTAATCACCAAGGATCTGTGTGTGTGTGTGTGTGTGTGTGTGTGTGTGTGTGTGTGTGTGTGTGTTTGAAGGAGTGACTCAGCAAAGTAGACTCAGGGCTAAGGGACTCTATAAGTTCTTCAACAACAACGACAACACACACACACACACACACACACACACACATACACAGCAACGACTTTCTCTCATTTGAATAATAAACACATTTATCTATTCCCTGCTCCTCTCCTTGTGAAAGACTAGCAGTGAAAGAGGAGGCTGCATTGACTCCTGCTGTGCTACACTGAGAGCTGAGCCCCTCCTGTGCTCCTTCTCCTCCGCAGCTCCTGTGACTCCTCCACAGCAGGAGGGGACTCCTTTGCTGATGGGAATGTTCCGGAGAAGCACAGGACGCCACGATCGAGAGAGACAGAGAGAGAACAGAGAGAGGGAGGGAAATCTTCTCCCTTGTCTCTCCTCATAAAATGTATAAGTTTTTTGTTGTTCTAATGTCTGGAGTCATCGTTTTAAAGCTTTTAAATTGATAACCCATTTCAGGAGCTTTCCATCTTTCCCCAACTTACTCTTTTTCTTTTTTTGTTTAACATTTTTTTCTTGGTCCACAGCTGAGAGTTTTTTAGCTTGACTTCTATAAAGGTCAGACTACACTGTGTCTATGCCGACACTTGCCAGAAATGTCAAACAGGGAAACCAGATGAGAGCTCATCGTGCCACACTTACAAACCTCACCACGCACACACGCACACACACACCTCACCACACCCACACACGCGCACACACGCACTGTGCCCCCATTGTGGTTGGCCTGAAACAGCACATACAAATATCAAACCACCACACAGTTCATAACCACTCTGTACAATGGAGACTCATGCAGTCTATTACAAATAAACACATCTGCTGTCAACACAGTGTTCTTAAAGCAGCATTACTAAAGTAGCAGGTAATATTTTACATACACACTGACAGTTTACAACATACTGACAGTTCTGAAGCATAGTCTTTACACTTTTACATACAGTGCTATGAGGACAGCTCTGACAACTCTGCGGTATGAATGGACAATATGGAAAAAAGATAGCAAGCATATGCCTGGTTTTGTGAACAGTTCATAGTATTCCATGACGTTATTAAATGTTTATTACAATGTACTTAATGGTGTCCTAATTGAGCAGAAGGGTGGCGTGTTGTTTAGAGGAGGGATGTTGGACGCAGCTCAAAGCACAGCACGGTCTCCTGCTGGCCTCTGCTCTGTCTGGTCTCCTGGAGAGAGTGCTTACACCTGACCCACTTTCAGCCCCTCTCACTCTCTTTCTAACACACACACACACACACACACACACACACAAAGAGATACATAAAACACTGAATCCTTCCTAGACATACACAGACATACACAATACAAACACTTACACAAAACACTGAATCACAAACACGCACACACACACACACACACACACACACACACACACACACACACACAGGCACACACACACAGGCACACACACACAGACACACACAGAGAGATACATAAAACACTGAATCCTTCGTAGACATACACAGACATACACAATACAAACATACACAAAACACTGAATCACACACACACGCACACACACACACACACACACACACACACACACACACACACACACACACATACAGCTTATACCCCGGCTCAGAGACAAACAGAGTTTATTCCTGTGAAACAAGAAGAACAAATGAGGGTGTTTTTCTGCCTCTGCCATCTCTTGTGTGAATTTAAGCTGTGTCTCTTCCATAACAGTGAACAGCACCTGCTGAGCACATCCCACTCTCAGGGCGAGGAGCAATGAAGACATCTGACCAAATTAAACTATGAAAGATAGACCCACCATTTACATTTCAAAGCAGCCACCATAGCAAGTGATGTGGGGGAGAGAGAGAAGTACGGAGAGAGGGAAGAAAGGGAGGGAGAGAGAGGAAAGACAGTGCGACAGAAAAAGAGAGAGGGCGAGCAAGAGTGAGTGTGTGTGAGAGGGAGAGAGAGAAAGAGAGAAAGAAAGAGACAGAGGGAGAGAGAGAGAGAGAAAGACAGAGAGAGAGAGAGAGAGAGAGAGAGAGAGAGAGAAAAAGGATTTGGCTCAGTGGCAAACGTCCTTCCGAGGACAATATCAAAGGAGAGGGTTAGTCCTGTCCAGGGCTGCGGAGAGGGGATGCTGGGATAGATTCTCTCCGCCGTCCCCAATCCTTCAATCAGACATCTGGATGCACACAGAGAGACGGAGAGAGAGAAAGAGAGAGAGACAGAGAGATACTGCTGTCCTCAGACATGGCACTAGGTGACTAATGGACTCCAGACCTGACCGTACATGCCGGGGGCTAATGAGAACC
Source organism: Alosa alosa (assembly GCF_017589495.1). NCBI lineage: Eukaryota > Metazoa > Chordata > Actinopteri > Clupeiformes > Clupeidae > Alosa > Alosa alosa. Next base: position 19,707,671 of record NC_063194.1, read on the forward strand.
ACAGAGGGCGATGGGCACCACTGCTCTGGGATCAGCTGCAGGGACAGACCAGGCCGAAGGCTCTACTGAAAGCCATCAATTATATGCAGCAGCAGGCAGCTGTCAAACCCCCACCACCAAAACCCACCCAATCCGACTGAAGATAATGCCTAAGGAGCATCTTGGTGGCTGCTAATCTGGAGTCAGCTTCTCATTTTTTCACCTGTAAAAGAGCGAAATTAAAGGCTAATCCCAGAATCCATAAACAAAGAGGTTAATTACAAGGAGAGAAACAATGCAACTAAGATTTTTTTTAAAATGACTCGCTACACAGCGCTTCTGTTCTGTGAAGTTTGGTGAATTTCCACCACTTTTAAAGCATTTCTACAGTGCAGCAGAAAGATTTTCAAATAGCAGCACCGAGGCTGAGTGTTTTCGATCAGCGAGAGACCACAGTCAGTATTGGTCCACACAGAACAGCGCTGCTGAGACTGTTCTTCTTGCTTACACAAGAGCCTTCTGTCCAGTCCAGTCCAGTCTGTGTGCTGACGGTGACTTGGAGGCAAAGCACTGTTCTGGGCACGATAAGACAGAAGCGACTAAATCTGAGACTTGCAGAGGTCGAAACTTGTGCTGGCAGCTAAACACAGCCTTCAGTTTGGCCAGGCTGGGTGTTACATAAGCCCAGGATGGACACGTTGTGCTCCAGGGTGGGTGGGTGCGGGGGCGGTTGGGGGGGGGGTTGACATGGAGGGCCGCTTTGCACCGGAAATGTATTTTCCCCATGTTGCCACTGTGGCAGATGTGTTCCTAACCTGTTGCCACAGATGCCTTCTAAGTCTCTCTTTCTCTCTCTCTCTCTCCCTCCCTCCCTTCCTCACTTTATTTCTATCTGCTCCCACCATGTTTCCCCCCACCCCCCAAATAAAGCCCTTTACATTAGCTCTTACCAAGGTGGTCACAGTGACACAGCAGTTGTATGGATCATCCCATAATAATAGCGAGAAGGTGTTTCCATGGTGCTCTGGCAACTGCAGGACACCTCAGTGTGAGCTGTGCTGTGCTGGGCAGGCTGGGTGGGTGGGTGATGGGGAGGGAGGGGTGGGGGGTCAGTGGCTGGGGAGCAGCTGAAGACCCAGAAGCAAATCCCTTAGCACCACACCATCGAAATAATGACAACAAATAGTGTGTAGTGTGTGTATGTGTGTGTGTGTGTCTTTCTATGTGTGTGAGGCCTGTGTGTAGTGTGTGTGTGTGTGTGTGTGTTCATGTGCACTGCAAACTGCATGTTCATTGCTGTGTGAAGGCCCTGCAGGCTGCTGTCGTCCTGTCTCCTGTCCACTTGGCTGCTGTGTGTCCTGCACTGACTCCTCACACACATATGAATCACACACACACACACACACACACACACACACACACACACACACACACACACACACACACACACAGAATCATACAGATGGTGGTTTAAAAAAGCGCTACAGTAATACACATACAAATGGAGTTGTGTAATCTGTTGAGTGTGGGTCCAGGTGGGCATGGGTCGCTCGTTGGCTCTGGCGGGCTGAGGGACCTTAATAATTAGGGCTCTTTATTTCTGATGAATGGCACTTGAGTGAGCGTGAGGCAGCGAGAGAGAGGGAGCAGGAGCATGACTCCCTCTCCACACAGCTTGTCTCCCTGCTAATTAGTCACAGCAGCAGCAACACCCATGGCACACCCTCAGGGCCTGATCATCTCCGTCCCCTTAGACCTTCAATCACTTTGTCTCTTTCTTTCTCTATCACTTTATCTCTTTCTCTTCCTCTCTCTATCTCTCTAAGCTGGGTAAATATTAAGACGGATAATCATTTCTCCGTTTAGCCCTTGCGTCCACTCTAAAGCGGTGTATTCCGACATGGAGAAAGATACTCCTCTCTGAGGTGCATACACGTAAAAACGGCAGATTCACGTTGTAGTGTGGACAGTGCAAATGCAGAGTTCCAGATACGATAACTTGCGTTTGCCATGATACTGATAAAATGGAGTGTTTCAGACACCACACACAACAATCATTTCTATGATTGTTTTCGTTTTCTAAAAAACGATCAAAAACGATACGAAAATGATAATGTGGATGAAGATCATACTATATAGTATTTATCACACTTAATATGGACAGGGCCTATGTCTCCTCATCTCTCTGTCCCTCTCTCTCTTTCATGACCTAAACATGCTATATTTATAAGACCAGTAACCATGGGTGTTACATAATGCTGTACTGTTTTTACCTAGCTGTGAACTCATATTCTCAGTGTCCTAGCCCAGCAAGTTAAAGTTGTATCCAAACAGACCGAGAAAACCCCCCCAAAACAAATGCATAACAAATATCTAAACAACAATTCAGTGGAAGTTGGTCCAGCTTTTAGCCTTAGAATGCCAGGCTTTCAGCTCTCCTTTGAGCATTCTGTCCGCACCGGAGCTCCAGCTCCAGCCCCAGGTCCAGCCCAGGTCCAGCCCAGTCCACTCTCCCCTTTGTCCTGAGCCATGAGGGACCCTCTGGCACACGGTCTCCTCCAACAGATGTCCTGTCATACTGCTATCAGCTTTCTTCAACCCAAAGTCAAAAAGGGAAGAAACCACACTCTCTTTTTCTACTGTAGATGCAGTAGACGTTTTTAATTTTGCAACGTTTCATCTGTGACGGCTTTTTCAAGTCTTAAGACAATATAAGGGCAACAACTTTCATTTGTCTGTAATCACGTACATCAAAAAGGCTTGCTGTAGACGGCTTTATCACATTACTTTATCACGTTACTAAGTTGGTAAAGCACACGCATAGCATGGTCAGTACAGTAGTGTCAGTAGAACAACACTAGCATTGGAAGTAGCCTGGCATGAACCTACTATATGGCTGTTTATGACACCTAGTGCAACACTGTTATGAAATGCCACTGGGTTCATGTGTGGTGTTGCCGCCCTGTGATGATTTCAGTGAGAGTGTGGAGTGTCTAGATTAAGTCAGATCAGCGAGTGGACCCTCATGTTACTGGGCTGAGTGTCTAGATTAAGTCAGATCAGCGAGTGGACCCTCATGTTACTGTGCTCAGTGTCCAGATTAAGTCAGATCAGCGAGTGGACCCTCATGTTACTGGGACCACCAACTCTGCCCTGCAGTAGTAGTAGTGGCTGTGCTCTCTAAGCTCTGCAATGCACAAGATTAACTTTCAATGAGATTTCGATGAGATTACGTCCCTTTGGCTATCTCCAACTCCAGCTTTCTTGTTTGCCTTCCCCCCACATGTTCTCTCTCTCTCTCTCTCTCTCTTTCTCTCTCTGATTTCCTGTTCCTGTTTCTAAAATGGTGCATGTACAAATCTGTCTTTCTCTTCGCTGTCAAAACACAGCTCATCAGAGGATGGATTAGGATTTGTTTACTTTGTTTACTTCGTTACTGGTTTTGTTAGGATTTGTTTACTTCGGCTTTGCATCTCTCGCACAGGTCTCGACTGTCAGGCGGCAGAAGACAGCTGACAAAACTGCATTTTGTCATGACAGGTGAATCTCTCCAACTCAAAACATTTCTTGCACTGTCTGTCTGTCTGTCCTGGTTCAGGCACATCTGTGTGTTTTGTTCAAGTTGTGATACCCACATAAGGACATATGAGAGGTCGTCTGCATACTATAGTGCAGTCGCACAAACTAACACACACACACACACACATATATATATATATATATATATATATATATATATATATATATATATATATATATATATATATATATATATAGTAAATATACAGGGCCTCAAGGCTCTACATACTTGTGCATTCTCTATAACACACACACACACACACACAAATGACGGTCCATGCACCAGACATGATGATTTGATGTATGGCTTCTATTCTTGCACCTGGAGACATGCATGACTTTCCTCCCTCTGTTGCTCTCCATCTCTCTTTGCCTCCTTTAATCTGCTCTGGCTCTCACCTACAGCATGCTCTCTATGCTCTCACTCTGTGTGTGTGTGCATGTCTGTGTTTGCTGCACTTAAACAACAATTAACATATCCTCTCTCTCTCTCTCTTTCTCTCTCTCCCTCTCTCTTTCTCTCTCTCTCTCTCATACACACATACACACAAACCACTACCACCACTAGCATTGAAATCAGAGGGGAAGAGAAATAGGGATAGAAAGCAGAGGGGATGACAGCTTGAGTGAAAGGCTAAATTATTCAGTGTCTGGTGACAAGCAGAGAAGTGCTGACTGAGCTCCAGATGCCAGGCACGATGGAGGGGGGGCTCCAGGCCACTCCGGGGGAACGCGGGGACAAGACAGAGGCTTCACATGTGAGAGGAGGCCAGGAGAGGAGGGCCAACACACACACACACACACACACACACACACACACACACACACACACACACACATGACACAGAGACCACAGTTTGATGTAAACACAGTCAGCAGAGGACATCTCAGACATGGCACCAAAGGATGCAAAGAGCTAAAGCTCCATTCAGACTGCAAGGGACTAGTGACAAGACACCATGAACATAAATGTTATTCAGCGATTAAAAACAACCATTGGCGATGTTTCACTTTGCACGACAAAGTTAAAACAATTTAATAAAAACAAACAAACACCAACTTTTCAAGCCACAAGCAATGCGTGATGAGCGAATCTCCGTTAATGTATACATCGCTTAACACTTGGCTTTTAATTCCTCTTTAATTTATAATTCATTGTCCTCTGTATTCTGACTGTGTGGGCAACAACTCCCTCTGCTCATTATTAGCATAATGTGAGGATTCATGCCATTTCACTCCTCCAAATGTTAATAATAAATTATGAAGAGCTCTTCAAATGGAGATTGGGGAGTCTGTTTACCTGAAGACATAAACAGATTCAGAGAGCGCGAGGTAGACACATATCATGGGAGACAAACTATCCCTTCACTGAAAGACAATCGATGAGCACTTTCTGAGAGAGGATACAGGTCTAAAGAGAAGTAAAACAATGGAGGAGCACTTGAGGAAGAGGGGTGGGACAGACCGCAGGGCAGATGAGTTAGTCTACTGTATGTCAAAGTCAATATCAGTCAGTTTTCAAATTGTAACGGACTAGATATATATATGTCTATAATGGACTAGAGTCTAGACAAATACATTTTAAACTTCTCACCAACTCAGTTTCTTGTAGTGTTACCTAAGAGCTTTATGCCTGATTTTACATATATTGAGGGATCACTACAAGTGGTCACTATCCCAACATTTAGAAGTCACAGACAGATTTCAGGTTGGGTCAATTTACACTGTGCTCTGTTTCAAGTTACAAATGTCATTCTTCAGCATTTATGCTGTCAAAGCAGACAGGATGCCTAGGAATGAGGAATTGGGGAATGTTTTCAATTACAATCGAACATTCATTGAAAATTTTCATTGAACAGCCCTAGGCTTTACAGATGGTGATAATCTGTAGCAGGTATGCATTGATTATCTATTGGAATGTATGTATGTCTCATTTGTGAAAAAGGATTGATTTCCAATGGAAGCAAGCCAATTAAGAGGACACATTTCTAAATGATTATCGTATTAATTTAATTAATTTGAGCATCAATAGACACACAAAAGGACACACACACACACACACACACACACACGCACGCACACACGCACACACACACAAACACACACACACACACACACACACACACACACACACACACACACGTGTCCATATACACACGTTTCCACATACATACTCAGTGAGGCAAAGAGAAAGAGAGAGATTATGTTCTAACAGCTTCTTTGGTTAGAGATGCTCATTTACTACCACCATAGCCTGACCGTCTTTTTTTACAGTAACACCACTGAAGCCCATAACACACAACACACAACATTACCGGACACAGAGTGGATGGCTACTATGGCCACTACGTGTTCTGAAATTCTCAGTGTTTGAACTGCGGCAGTGCACCCAGCATGGCTAAGCAATCACATCTGACTCTCCCTTTTCTACAGAGGCACCAACAGCCAAACACCAGCAAATGACCCCAATCCATTCCCCCCATATAAAACACACACATGAAACACACACACACACACACACACAATACTGTGGATTGACTAGCAGCACGCATCTTTCATAAGACAGGCACCATATGGAACAAGGGGGATTTGGTCCCAATTTAATACTTCACCACATTATCCATTCCCATTCCGCTTCTCATTAAGTCAGAAAAAAATGGGGGAAAAAACTAATGCAGAGCATCACGAAGCAAATAATTGCAAGCCAGCTGATGCAGAGGGGGATAGAAAAAGAGGGGTAATTAGAGAGAAAGAGAGAGAGAGAGAAGGGTGAGAACAAGAGAAGAACAGAACATTAAAATGAACCAGAGTGTGAGGCGTATACAAGAGTGTCCTAATTTTGTGGTTCTCTCCATTCAAATAGCACTTATTTATAATGGAGGTGGTGTTGCGGGAGGTCACCTCTGGGGCTCCACAATCATTTCAGTGTATTCAATTAAAGCCAGTCTACTCTAAGTGGCCTCAATTGATTAATTGAAGAGGTGATAGCAGTGGGGGTCAGACTACAGATCCAACTCTCCTTCAGTGTCCAAGAGCCCAGTCATTTGTCACTGGCAGTAAAATCCAATAAACCTGTCGTTTACCAGTGTTACACTATGAATGAGTGATGCCACAGTAGTCAGCAAGCTGTGGTCATTGCACAAATGTATGAATAAACAAAAATATGCTACAAAAATATGCTAAATATGCTACAAATAATAAGTGGAGGTATAGACCAGAAAACAACAACAGAGATGGTGTGTTGCTACTAGTGGAGCTCAGCTGTGAGAATAAACTGAGTGAGCAAGACAAGGGCTCCGGGCTGCCTGTTCAGAGCAGGAAACAGTTGTGGCAGGTGTATGCATTTGTGCCTTTGTGTGTGTGTGTGTGTGTGTGTGTGTGTGTGTGTGTGTGTGAGCAGGTCAAGCTTGACAAGATTTGTTCTTGCACTGATCTTTGAAAAATCAAAGAAATAGGAAATCCACAACACACACACACACGCACAGAGAGAGAGAGAGACAGACAGGCACAGATACATACAAACACACATGCGCACACACACACACACACACACACACACACACACACATACTGTCATGTCTATGATGCGCAATCAGTATATCTGAGCATACAGCATAGAGATGAAAAGTCTACACACACTACAATATCCTACTCCAAGGTCTACTTAAAAGAGAAACTGAACACATTCATTTTTCATCTTGACACAATCTCAGCACCATTTCCGACGCACCAAAACAAAAAACAACCATCCGCTCAAATACAGCAGCACAGTGAATTTAAGGGCTGCGTCTCAACCAGGACATGAGTGAAACAAAAGACTCTCTCGCAAAGTTGACAGGGGGCCTAAGTTGTTGAGCGTGATGCGACTGCTGGAGAACAGATACCCAACCGTGAGGCCCACCTCACCTAGGCGGTGGAGGATATTGATCCATTTTTGTTGATTTCCTCAAAGATAGCGGCACTAATCAAGGCCCCAGGAGAGGAGGTCCAGTAGACGTCCTCAACAGGCATTTTCTCGCATGTCTGTCTCACGTGATTTCAAATCACCATAAAAGTAATCTCTGTACCCTTTTTTTTCTCTGTACTATTTTTTAAGCCTAGCTAGTGTTTTAAGGAGAATTCCATCGATTTTTCACATAGAGCTCTGTTTTTCGAGGTCACCGAGTACTGCCGATACGTAAAAAAAAAAAAAGATGAACATGCACCCCTAGTGTAGCACTGTTACTGCCTGGTAGCTCTAGCTGCTGGCTGCAGCAACTCAAGCTAGGTAGAACCGAATGTTTTGAGTTTTTTTCCATACCGACAGTATTTGGTGACCTCAATATATCTATATAGCCTGGGTGCCATTCCGAACTTAGTCTCGCCCACAACATTTGATGTCGGGAAGTTCGGTCTGGCATTGCTCCATTGTGGAGCAAGTATGCTCGCCCTAGATCGGGCGGACCAATCAAATCGGGCTTTACGATGATGGACAGGTGAGCAACAGCGCCTGGTCTATCATGTCATCTATGCACGCTTAGATTAGGCTTATGTTACAAACAAAAATGCTGTGGCTAGAAGGATACATATGGAAAATGCATATTATTCAATGAGGTTTTATCACTGAAAACGATTGTTTCTGAAAACTTTGCGTCAAAGTTGAGATGTGGGAAAACTCGTGGTTTCACTTTCATCAAGGGAAAACAGCGCTGTTGCATTGCAACATGTTCTCTCGTTCGTTTGAAATCTCTGATTGACCACCTGTTCGAAGGATTTGCGACAGCCTTTCCCAGCTGTTTAACATGTTTGTAGCATATCAGTGTTCAACAGAATTATTTTTAAAAACGGAGGGGATATAGGCTATCAGTTTTTTCCTAATAGCCTACCCTACTACCTATCTCGAAGATTTCGCTAATGAGTGTTGTAACCTAGGCTAGAAGTTATTGACGGCACTAACTTTTACAAAAGACCAGAAAACAATGTTAAAGGAGAATTCCGGTGTGATATTGACCTAAAGTGTGTTGAAACATGATACCGAGTGTGAACGTATGTCTCATAGCTCACCTCGGCTTGTCCCCTGCACCCAGAAATCCGGCGCTAGTTAGCCAATGCTACCAACACAGTGTTTACATTCACACTCGGTATCATGTTTCAACACACTTTAGGTCAAAATCACACCGGATTTATCCTTTAAGGCATTTGTGGAGAAAAAGGATGGTTCGTGTGTTTTCTTCCTACACCTCACGGTAAGCTATTTTGTTGCTCTGATTGGTTAGGTCTATCCAATTGAGTGCAGAGGCATTCCCCCCCTGTATCAGTTGAAACACGCCCCATAATTATGTCCCAATGGAGCAGTATCAGACTCATATTCTGACTAGAATTGAGTATGACTACGTCAGGCTAATATCTATATGAAAAATCGCCAGAATTCTACTTAGCACTTTTACATCCCTCACCCTATGCTATAGACCTTTTATTATTTTCTTATTTCATCACACGTCAAAACACACACACACACACATATCTGACTTTCTCCAACTTTTGCACATCTCCATAGAACTTTTTATTTATTATTTTTGATTTCTCCTCCATCTACCCATGTCCTTGATTGCCTAGCCTTTCTCTTCTCATGAGGAAGCTTCTCCAACACACATATTGCACACTGCCCTCTCCCCACATACACAGCACACTATCACATCTCCCCTGTCATCCCCCCAACACACACACCAAGACCCCTGGCAGTTGGGTTAGCCCCTTTGAGCCGGGATCTGCCCAAGGTTTCTTCCTTGGTAAGGGAGTTTTTCCTTGCCCCTGTTGCTCTTGGTGTCCTTTGTTGGTGCCCCCAATTCAATCCTCCCTCACCTTTCTTATGCAGCCCTTGCCACTTAATCTACTAAACCCCTGTTCTACTGCACTTTTTACCCCCCCACTTGCACAAATAGGCTGACACCAGACATAATTTCACTGCATTTCTTACTTCCAGTAACTATATGCATGTGACAATAAACTTCCTTGTATCCTTGAAAAGAGTGATTTACTTTGATGGAGCAAAGTTTCTTCCACAGGCTATGCTATATGCTATTCAGTTTTAAATGCATATTTCAATCTTATGGATGATGTTTTGGTCTCAAACCAAAATTTACACTCGTTGTCATCCAAAAATAAACCCTAGATTGTTGTTAGACTGGAGTTTCCTTTTGAATATTGACTAGTTTCTGATTTGTTTAATGTAGTATTGTATTATATTAATTATTTATATTAACTTATTTGATTGGAAGGTAGCGCTGGTTTGGTGAACAGTATATTTCAAAATGTCACTCTGTATAGAGCTGTGTGGGTACCATGATGGAAGGTCATCAGCAGCAACCTTACCAACAGCTACAGCCATGTGTCAATCCAATGACATTCAGTACAGCTGAACTCACAGAAGTCCCCGCAGAATAGCCCCTGCATCTTGTTGAAATGAAACGCCTCCCGCTAATCCAAAACACAACAGCTAATTTGACCTCCCTCCCAGGCTTGCTAACAGTTGGAGAGTGAACATTAGGGCGCTTAATGACAGTTTCTAGTTATTTCGATTTCTTTATTTCTTTATTTTTTTAAAAAGCCCTTGTATTGTTTTGACATCGTGCAGAGCGCAAGAGCACATGTCATCTGATGATCTGGCGGTAGTACTAAGCCTCAGTTTAATCCCTCCTGATGACACAGGCCTCGAGCCTGGTGACACTTCAGGCTGGTCCAAACCGACGCTCCAAAATAAAACATAATGCGCTGTTGCTGCTGTCTGTTACGCAACATTTAAGGGGAAATATTTTGACACATGCATCAGCACTAATTGGCATCCCTTTAAGAGAAGAGAGAGAGAGAGAGAGTGCCGTGTTCATGAAAGCACTCATCCCTTTGCACGCCCTACCCACCCAAACGAGTTCCGCAAGCCGATGATGGTATGAACACCGTCTGTGTGTTAAAAAAGGAATAACTTCTGTCAACATGAACTATGGCAGCAATTCTGCCACAATGAAAAAACAAACTAACAAAGGGAGAGTAAGATTGAAGAGCAAGGATTACAAAACAAAACAACAATCACAAAAAAACAATTCTCTCTTGTGCACTCACCTTGGAGAAAACAACGGCTGTCCCTTACATGTACAATGAACACCACACACACATACACACACACACACACACAAACACACACACACACACACACACACACACGCACACACACACACACACCACCGTCAGCAAAATGTTTCTAAATGGTGCCTTTGTGCAACATCCATTTTATTCATCAGTTTAATAAAACTCTCATTCCAGCATCTGAGCCCAGTATCGATCTACATCACCATCCCAACCCTCTTCGATGTCGTGGCTCTGTTGGGTGGAGTTGTGTTTTTCGGGGAGCGGAGGCAAGGTGGGGGTGAGCGGCGTGCCATGGCAGGCAGGGGTGACTGCATGAGACTGGTCTCAGCTGCCTGTCATCTTGGCCCCGTTACGGCACTGCCGGGGAGGCAGACACTAGTCACAACAGTTTCCCTGCTCAAGCTAATTACCAGCAGCCTCACCCCGACGGACTCCTAAATCCTCAGGACCCCAGAGACAGAGAGAGAGAAAGAGAGAGAGAGAGAGAGGGAGAGAGACAGACAGACAGTCAGAGAGAGTCAGAGAGAGAGAGTGAAATCTCTTTATGTCAACATGACTTTGGCTGTCGCAAAATATGCAAAGCTGGAGGGTTCTAAAGCAAATTCATATAAGTTCACAGAGGTCTCTCAGCATTTGAAAAAAAACATATGCTTGGCTTTCATAACACTGAAGGAGGGCTTATGCGAGTACAAGCACCATCGCTACTACAGTAAGAAACGACATTGATAGAAGCTCATTAATTTTCTCTGTGCCACAAGCATACAGCATTGACATTATGATCTGCAACTAAATGGGTATGTATAGCCTGAAGACCATGCAGTCTTCAAACACTTCCCTTTGAGTTATCAGTCATTAGGGAAAGCCACTCCTTTTCAGTTTTATAACTGGATACAAACTGTCTATACGTTTTATAGCAGGATATAAGCTGTCTATCAGCAGAAGCACAAGCCATATTTGAACACATTTTGGTTTAGTTCATCTCCTCTTAACTACAATCCTTCATGCCTTGACTACTGTCTCACTCAAATGAAGAAACAGCAGTGGTTTTTTTTTCCTTATCGAAACTTTGCCTTTTCCATCTGAAGGAGACATGACTTGACATGCATTTGGAGGAGCCTGTGGTTTGTGTTCCCGAGTGACAGAAGGACTATTCTCAGGCACGGTGCTGTGGGAACAGAGGCACAGTGATCACACAGGCCTCTCATCACCAGTGAGCTGCAATAAGGTCTCACTTTCACTCAATGATTTTGGATGAAGTTGATCAGATGAGTTTTGGATGATTTTTGTTCTGTTCACACATCAAAGTATCAAGATGCATGTTACTCTTTTATAACTATATGCCTCTTAATTTTATCTCACAAGTCTGTTATTACTATTATTCTATTCAGCCAAGTTCCATTTCACAAACTTCCATGGAAAGATATGGCCCCACAATACTACTTTGCATATTGTTGTTCTGGCTTTCGATTCTGCCAGACCAACAAAAACAAGAACTAGAACTTTACAAGAACAAAATAATCTTGAAACATTGTGTGTACATGAACAAAGGCATCTTTCCAAACATGGTCTTCAACAGGGATGTAGTGGTAAAATAAGAGGTTGGCAAACTATGAATTCTGTGAGGTGGACTGCGCCGTGCGTTATCGGATTTTTCAGAACATGATGATGGTGGAGGTTATTGTCCAGTGTTTATAATAATATCAGTGGAATTAAATGGTTCCTAGAGTGTACATAATGAATGTTAAAAGTTGCAATTGGTGAATAAACTCTTTTGAGAGGTGGATAAACTCCATCTCTGGTATTAAATGAAGCTGACATTAAAAAACACAGATGTCCTTTAGAGGGGAAAAAACGAGCAATTGGAATGACTATCACATCATATGAACAGCATTTGTTTCACAGACGTTCAAGATTATCACTGGAGAGGGGGCTGAACATGAGGAGGCCACAATGCTACAACACCCATGTTTGACGGAGCACCACAGAGAGAGAAAGAGAGAGAGAGAAAGAAAGAGAGAGAGAGAGAGAAAGAGCATCTGAAGCTGAAGCAGCAGGGTGGAGGGTGAGACGTGAGCAGTGGGTGGAGTGAAGTGGCCTACAGGAGGGTGGAACAGGAGAGAAAGGAGCTACAGGGTTGGAGGGACGTCGTGGGGAAGACTACGGAGGCCACAGAGATGCTGCTCATACACGGAGCCGGTGCCTAGCCTGATTTTCAACAGAAACACACGGGGCCCAGGCTGTCAGTTACCTTGGAAACGAGTTAGTCCACTCAGCCTAGTGTGTGTGGGTGTGTGTGTGTGTGTGTGTGTGGGTGTGTGTGTATTTGTGTGTGTGAAAGAGAGAGAGAGAGAGAGAGGAAAAGAGTGAGTGAGTGAGTGAGTGAGTATGCGTGTGTGTGTGTGTGTGTGTGTGTGTGTGTGTCGCGTGCGTGTGTGACTAAGTAAGTGTGTTTATAACAAACTGAGGGCCTTGAAACATCCTAAGATGTGGGGTATTCTAAGTGGGGGAGGATGAGTTGAATCATCCATAATTAGGTTGAATGACAAGGGCCATTACTGCTGCTGTAATCAATGGTACTGATGTGGTCAGAGTTTCAAGAGAATGACAAATGGGGGAGAATATGCAATGATTTTCTTTTTTAATTACCACTGTTCTATATTTCACAAATGAATGGGGCCAAAAGATAATGACTTAGATATTGTCGTCTTTGAGACTTCGCTGACTGCTGTGCAGCTCATAAAGAATCTGGTCAGAAACACACAAAATGAAGCCAAATCTTCCATAACAGTGAATGGTTAGTAATGAGCAAAGATGATGATTTTGTTCTGTGCTGCTGACAACCACAAGCCTCATCATCCTCACATCTTAGCTGAAACAGAGCATCTCACCACAAATCTCCTTCCTTCCTCCATCAGCGGAGACTTAATGAAGATGGCTGAGATTCAGGCATTCTAATCTTCTGCCTCTGCAAAGATCCTACTTAAAGATGCGACCTCTTAGATCAAACAGATAAGAACAACCCACTGGAGCTACCATCAAGGCTGTACGGGAATTATTCAGATTACTATGGTGAATATTTGGTTTAAATATATTTACTGAATTTTCAGAACAAGCAACATTCATGTATTAGATACAATATCGAAACTGCTGTTTAGAGGCTATTTAAAACTGAGCATTACCACAGCCGGAAAAATCTGTGTGTTGTGTTAAACTTCATCCTGTCACTTTATTGTAACATGCGGAAGAGTATGGCTTTACGATGATGCAACCCAGACAGGCACCGACATTCACTCTCAAATCATCTGAGATAAAACAATGAATAAACAAGGACACCAGTTCCCGCTAAATATGCAAGCGGGAGATTGATTTTAAAAAGATCCAGAAAGATCTGAAGATCTGTGTCTAAGACATCAAAGGGAGGATGTATTGGTTAAGGGATGTGTGTGTGTGTGTGTGTGTGTGTGTGTGTGTGTGTGTGTGTGTGTGTGTTGTGTAACATGTTTATTGTTTCCCGCTGTCGTCACCGCACTGGCTCTCTCATAGCCCGCCGCCCCCTCACTTCTGCCACTTGATTGGTTAATGAGGGCTACTGTACTGGCTAAGCAAGGCGAGCAGCTCTCCACCCCCGGTCAAGCAGGAGTCCTCAAGGCAGACCTGTTGCTTATCTAATCCAAATCCATCGCTCTCCCTGTACCTTTCTACTTTCTTTCTCTTTCACTCTCTCCACAGCACAACATGTAACAATGCAGGTGTATGCAGCAACATGTATGTTACATACTTTCAGTGCCAATGTTTTCTATATCACCTAGATGCAATTCTGTTGAATTGGCTACATTTCAGTGTGTGTCTGTGTGTGTGTGTGTGCCTGTGTTGGTGTGAGTGGGTGAGTCGGTAGGTGTGTGTGTGTGTGTGTGTGTGCACATGAGCTAGCTCCCTTCTCTGTACTCTCAGCCCCCTCTGCCCCTTGCCTGTGTATTTTCCATATCCATAAACAACAACAACAACAACAACAGCAGCGCCCCACGTGTCCCGGAAACCACAGAATCACCCTGTTCACCGGGCCTCCATATTGCGCTGGGCACGAGGGGCAGGAGTGAGCAGGTGTGGCCTGCGACCGCATGGGACGGGCAGGCACGCTGCTGGCAGGACTCAACTAGCCTGGCCTGGCAACCGTCCAGTCTGCCTACCTACCCTCTCCCACCGGTGGACGAGACGGAAGTGCCTGGGCATGTGCTCTGCTTTCCATCAGTGGCACCTTGCCACAGACCACTCGTTAAATTAAGTGATTCTGTCCCAGGAAGAGGACTTCAGGAGGAGAGGGAGAGCTATGGTTTAAATAACAGAAAACAGCTCATCTACTGTGTTGTTCTTATAGTGGTGATTAACACACAACACTTTGCAGAGAGCAGTGCTCCCATGAGACATGCCTCCTCAAACTCTGCTTGAGTTTAGGATGTAAAAGACCAAGTATATTTGGTGAGCTCCCTCAGTCAGCACAGATATGATCTCTTGGGTTCTTCTGACCACAGTGGCGTTTATGGAGAAACGGGAACTTAACAGATATAGAGCATATCAAAAGAGGAGTGAAGAGAAGAAGTCACACAGAGAGGCAGCTGTCACTCAAGAAATGTTGCGAAACGCTTAGTGGACTTACGCATTTAAAAATGGCCACTTGTGCTACACTGTGCTTCACTGATAAGAACCAGAGCAGCGCTGAAGATTTCTGGCTGTTTCCTCTGAGTTGGCACTGAGTCACACAGGTGTTAAAACCAACAGAGTGGGAGAGGAGGGACACGACCCAGGCCTGAGAAATTACTCCCCTTAATCACCGCTGTCAGGGATCCACTAGAAAAACTCTCTCAAGTGATCTGTTAATGCTCACCCCATGATACACACACATCCCTTTGGGTCTTTGTAGCTCTTTTTGTCTTCTCTTTCTCCTCTCGTTCTGTCTCCCTCTCGACGCTCTTTCAGAAGCTGTCAAACTGTTTATTTTAGCTCTGCCAACACCTCACGGACGTGGAGACATAGCTGGAGTGAGCGAGCGAGCGAGCCCTGCAGCTTTTCTGTCTCCCTGCATGGCTGTGGCTGACTTTGCTTGTTTCTCTCTCTCTTCCTTTCTGGACACAACTCTTGCACTCTGTCTTTCTCTTCCTCGCTCTTTCATTCTTTCTCTCACTTCTCTTCTCTCTCTCTCTCTTTGTCTCTCTCTCGCTCTCTCTCTCCAGATGGAGCTCCCACTCGCTCGGGTGCATGGCTTCTGGAGAAGGCCAGAGGGATGAAGGGATGGCAAAGCAAAGGAGCAGAGACATCTTTCTCGCTGTGGTGATTCATGCTTAGCCTACTGTGAAAGCTGAGCGCAGAGGGGGTGGTGGTTGCGGTGGGGAGGGGTACAGAAGACTTCACTGACGGGCACTGGAGGACCAGGCGGCGCTAACGGCCAATGACGCTGGCTAAGGTCCCTGGGGGGTTTACAGAACCAGCTACAATGACAGTGGCGCGCCTGACATCACTACAGAGGCTAATCAACATGCATTGGCACAAGGTAGCAAGGCAGATGGATGGGCAGGCTTATGATGCACGCATGGATGCTTAGACTGACGGATAGAAAGACAAATGGATGACACTCTGTGTCTTCATGGATGCTTGGGTGGATGGATAGATGGGTGGATGATACTCTTGTCACAGATGACAAGCAAAGACGGCTATTAGATGTATGACAGTACAGTAGTATTTGGGCGCTACTTATCAACACATCACAACAGAAGTATAGCAGGCAGTGATTAACTCCAAAACAGGACAGAGAGCTCAAACTGTCTCAGCGGCCCGTTGCTGGCTAGGGCTAGAGGAAGCTGATAATCGTGAGCAGCACAACAGCCTTGCTGTGATGCTGCCAGTTTGCCCAGCTCCTTCCGCTACCTCTCCTCCTCTTTTCCCTCTCTCCCTGTCCCTGTCTCACACCTCCTTTTTTCTTTCTTCTTCTCTCATATTCTGTGCTTTCCCTACCCCTCTGTTTCTCTGGCCCCTCTCCCGTCCTCTCCCCTCCTCTCCTCTACCCTCCCCTCCTCTCCTCCCTCCGCTGCACTGTCCTCATTCTCCCTCTCTTCTTTCAGCAGGTCAGGTGTGCTGTGGCGGCAGCGGCAGCTCTGTGCTGTGTGAAGCCAGCCCCGGCAGACAGGCATGATGGATCACAAGCAGGGTCTCCGCCAGTAATTACTGTAAATATGCTTTGCTGCATGCACACCTGAGGGACTGGGCCACAGCCCACATACACACACACACAAACAGAGAGAGAGAGAGAGAGAGAGTGAGAGAGAGAGAGAGAGACGGTCCATCTGCTGAATTCTATCTATTCTATAACCAGTGAATAAGGAATTTGCTGATGAAGGTTGAGCTGCTCTAAAAGTTAGGGGGGGGGATGGAAAAATACAGTAACAGTCACACAGTAACAAATTAATTCATAGAAAAGAAACTATTCTATAACATATCAATCCAATATACAAAGAAAACAAGGAAACTCACTGTGTCCACTCCATGTAGGCACAAACAGATATACCTGTACACAGGTAATACATACTCTGATCGGGCACCAGGACACTGTAATCACTCTGAATATTTAAACATGGATTAACATTCACGCTCCACTCCTACAGTCGACTCCGTGCCAAGACAATGCACCTCTCACACAAGAACCTGTCAGCACCAAGACCACGGCATCTGTGTGTATGTGCCTTGAGTGCCACACTAACTCCTCACTCTCCCTGTCAGTTGCCTGGTGGGGGATGACTCACTCAGCCATAGCACATTCCTCCAATGATCCACCATCTACTACCCGTGCCCTTTACAGGCTCCGTACTATTCAGATGTGTTACTGGCTTCAAAAGGGGCTGTTTTTGTCCAAAGGAACCAGACTATAATAAGTCGACCCTTCTAGTGTACAGACCTCAATGGTTCACACTTGACAGATGAAGCTCTTGATTTAAAGGAAAAATTGTGTGCTCTGTTTACCTGACACAAACACCTACAAGTTACAACTAGAAAATGTAATTTCGAGGAAATTACCAGTGCATGAAAATATAAACATACTGTATACTAACATAAAATGCAAAACAAACATTTATTTGGAAACAGTTGGCAGGAGTCATAGTTGATAACAACTGACAGTTGAAATGTCTGAACAGTTAAATAGTTGAGTAGTTTAAATAGTTAAATTATTTAATAGTGAATTATTGTAGTGAGGACATTTATTTTGAAACAGTTGTGGGCAGAGGAAATAGGAACAGAATCTGTAGTCTAGAGCCAGATTAGCCCATTTCACAAGATGGGGCCACTGTGTGGAACTTCCTGTGGAACAGCACAGTCCCATAGACAGCAAAAGAAAAGTCCACAGGAAAGACAAAAGCAGGAAGACGTTTTACCCTGCCAATTAAGGCATCATTAACATCAACAAGGCCAGACACCTCGACACTGAAATAGGCTTATTGTATGCTTAAAGCCCGAGACAGAGTATATAGTTTAAAAGTTGAATTTAGATAGTGTAATGGATGTTGATACACAGAAAGTTGAATGGATGTTGATAGGCAGATTGTTTAATGGATGTTGGTGGATAGTTTAATGGGTGGATGAGTGAATGGTTTGAAGAGGATGAATGGATAGAAAGTTGGATGGAATGTGCCTTACAGTATATCCTTGTAGAATGGAGAGACACAGAGAGAGTTGGCCTAGTTGAGCAAAAAGCAGTTGATATAGGTGCAATCAGTTTAACTGGCCCTTTGATGGGTCCTAGTTGAGCAGCTGGAAGTTGATACAGGTGCAAATCGAGTTAATTAGCCCATTGTGATGTCATCAGCCCAATGTTAAGTCTATGGGGAAAAATAAGCTTGTTTTTTTATTAAAGGTATCCTTTTCAAGACCTACGTTACAAAGTTTGAACGAAGTTTCTACGTTAAATGGTTAAAGCTGAATTAGACGCAGAAATTTGGTGGGAAGAATAATAATAATAATAATAATAATAAGAAGAAGAAGACTTCGGATAACAGAACAGTGCATTTTCATGCACTGTAATAATAACACACTGCCCTGCCTGTACTGAGAGTCAGAAGCGAATACTATACTCTCCCAAGGTCGCCTCTCTTCTCTCCTGCAGAGCAACAGGCCAACATCAACTTAGTCATTGTTCCTCATGAAACATTAACCAGTTCAGCTGTCTTTGTCACCAGAGCTCCTGCCAAACATGCCCAAACAATCAACTGCTTTTAGGGACACTGCAGTCTCATTTTTCCAGCCGTGTAAGCCAATAAGGACAGGAAATGAGGCCTGTCAAGGCTTTCTTTAGCCAGTCTTCATCTGTGATTAATTTGTCTGAGATACTCATCGAGTTCAGGGCACTTGGTCTGTAGCTTAACAGAGGCAACCGATTTGACCTTGTGTGGCATCACTAACGGCCATAATTCCAGCGAACCTGAGAGTAAACTGTAAGGAGAAGAGAGGCGGTCCTTCCCCACGTCACTGTCTGGTTGCTAATCCAACAGGTTTACTCGTGGAGAGAGCGAGGTGCTGCGGTTGACCCACATTCGTTTAACCTCTCTTCCCCCTCGGCCAAAGTCTGGGGCATGGTTTGTGCTTATCATATTTTTATGCAACCACGGAGCCAGTGACGGAGGCAGCCATGCATGCGTGGTCATGCCTCCCGTTTTTTGAGCGTGAAAAGTGCTGCAGCAGAGAGAAGTCCCGGTGCCAGATGCTCCGCAGTTAAGGGGACGGATGAGCAGCTCCAGGGGACAAAAAAAATGGAAAGTGTGGAACATCCCCGGGAGGGCCTCCTGAGGAGACACGCAGTTTGGCCAAGGAGAGTGTTATTCACTCTAGAGTGTACACACACACTCTCCTTCACACACACACACACACACGCGCGCGCGCGCACTGTGGGGCGAGCGCAACGGAGCCGGCAGCAAGCAGAAACGGCCATTAGCCGATGTCTTCCGGAGAGGCCCAACCATGTCCCGAGAGTGCGGCAAACCCAGTGAGTACACGCAGCCAACTGGCCATTGGCTTTCCACTGTGGTCTCAAAGGATGTGGATGCACCATGATGTAAGTTCTGCTGGAACATGGTGGTCCAACTCCAAAGCTCCTCACAAATTGATTTCACATCATTCACACCATCTGCACAGTTCTTTACCATGTTGGTGGGAGACCTCCTGATTGTGGCACTAAGTTAATGCAGTGCATGATGGGTGAGAGTGCTGAGCTATGACACTGCTGGAAAATCCTGCTACATACACATGTCTGCATGTGGTGTAGCTCAAATAGCTCATGTGGTTTAGCTCAGGAAGTGCTTTGACAAAACGCTCAGACTCGCATACACTATTGACATTGCTGACTGAAGCATCCTAAACACACTATGTTAACCGCACCATCCATGACTTGGATTCGATTAAACCCACGTTTTGAAGCAGGACTTTGGACCGGTGGCCAGCAACATGGAGAGGTGATGTCAGGACTTTAGCCACAACAAGACTTAGCCACAACTTCCTCCACTTCCTCGCACGGGGGCAGCCGTGGCCTACTGGTTAGCACTTCGGACTCGGTTCGAACCCCGACCAGTAGGCATGGCTGAAGTGCCTTGAGCAAGGCACCTAACCCCTCACTGCTCCCCGAGTGCTGCTGTTGTTGTTGTTGCAGGCAGCCCACTGCGCCGGGATTAGTGTGTGCTTCACCTCACTGTGTGTTTCCTGTGTGCTGAGTGTGTTTCCCTGATTCACGGATTGGGATAAATGCAGAGACCAAATTTCCCTCACGGGATCAAAAGAGTATACTAAACTATACTATACAGACATCCTGCTGTCTGAAACCGCCTCAGGTGTCCTCTGGGAAACTCAACGCCAGGACAGTAGCAGTGTGGTGTCCCATTTCAGGGCAGGCAAGGGATGAGGCCAAAACACAAAGCTCCATGCAGGGATGCATGAGTCTTGTACATGTTACAGGGCATCCACTCTATACAAAGTAGGTTGCGTACACCTGAACTAGGGCATGTTTGTTTCCTTTATCAGGTCAAATACACACAAAACCACTTGCACTCAAAGACACACACACACAGACACACACACAGAGTAATACCGTAACTGTGTGCTGTACACAAAATGAATATACAGCGTCATTTTAATGGGGAAATTGGCAATGAGATTCTACAAAAAGTAGGTTGCATACACCTGAACATGGGGCATGTTTGTTTCCTTTAACAGGCCACAAAGCCACTCACACAGGGTGTGTGCTGTACACAAAATTAACATACTGCCTCATTTTTATGAGGAAATAGGAAATGAGTTTGAATATTTTACAGGTAGCTTCTAGGGGAAGTAGTGAACAAAGGTCACACATACAGGAAACATGCATGAAACACACATACAGGAAACATAAGAGTGTTTAAAACACAAAAGCATTTCAGAATAAAATGTCATCAAAAAACAGGTATACACAGATACCTGACGACAATTACAGTTACTCTACCATAGATCCTAAACCCAATACACGGAAGACATGGCCGGATAAAGACACAGAGGAATGGCCGCAGAATGACACTCTTTAGTGAGCAGTCAAGACAAACAACTTTGATTTATATAGACAGTCTGAAGGATAAAAAGACCAGACACTAAAGACACCAGACTACAGTCGTAGGAAAAAAAGAAATGATGCAAGACGATTCACCTCAGAGAGGAGGATCAAACAGCTAGACTTTTCTGTGTTTACTCTCACACTCAACTCATATTAATGGGCTTCTTTGGCCCTGAAATGTGCTCATTCGTACCAAGGGCCAGACAATCATTGAAGGCAAATTACTAATATGACAGGTAAATACTTTCTGTGAGCCAACACACCTTGTAAATGTTGTAGTTGTGCCAGAGTCCTGGCAAGCACCGCAGTTTCCACATTATGGTCTGAATACACACCAATATACAGTATATGTCATCATTACTTTACCCCAGCCATGGCACTAATGCAGTAGTACATGAGCTCTTTTTCTCTAATAAGCCTGTCTGTTTCTCTTAACTTCCTCTGACCCTCTATAGTAAACACACACACACACACACACACACACACACACACACACACACACAAGCAACCCAGTAGGTTTACCTTGGCACTGAAATCCTTGCTTCCCAAATCCCCTGTAAAATAACAGAGAGGAGGCAAGTGTTCAGAAACAGAAGTACAGATGGTGTGTGAATACATAGAGAGGCTCAAGCTAGCAGATACCCTCCAGATTCTTGACCAAATAATGCCCTCATAAAGCACATTTACAACAATGGCACAATATATGGTGAGAGACAGTACATTTCCAGCAATCTAATATTGAAGGGAAAGACTATATCTATGATCAAATAATAAAGAGCAACCTAATATGCGATGGCTCTGTAATTCAACTGCACAGATGAAGAGTGTTTTAGCGAAGAGACAACAGATATTTGATAGGCTCCTGGCTGTAGTCTTAATTCATGCCAGGAATTATATATTTCCAATAGCGGAGTAACATTTTAACGCTCACTTTGACAAATCTTGCCTGTAGACAATGTCTGTGAAAGACATACATCTTTGCAGAGGGATGTTATTATTTTATGAGGTTTTTGTTTCACTAATACACGAGAACCATGCTGGGTTAATAATTAAAAGCTTTTAGGAGAATAAAACGGAGTGAGCAGCTCGTTAATAATTTTTAGAGATGCGTGTCAGATGCATTCTGTGCCATTACATTAACATTTATGGACGATTACAAGTGTAGCTCAATTTAATAGCCTACTCTACAACACAAAACAAGCTCATACAGCTATATTTTGCTTGTTATTAAGCTACAATTTCTGAGGGCAAGCGTAAAGAGTGGCCAGCTCATCGCTCGGAATTCATAACAGAAAATTCCTGCCTCTGTTAATTTGTCTGCTTTTGAGGGACAGATTAAATATCCTTAGTTTACACAGGTAACTAAGGGTTTGAATTTCCAGATCTAACTTATCAGAATACTGATCTACCGCCCAGTCAAGGAAGAGAAATTGGTGCGTATAATTCGTAGCCTACATGCATCCAAATAAGATAAAAACGCACGCTTTAAGTTTAGATTAACTTGAAAACATTTCTGCATAAGAAATGTGCGAAGGCTAGATGTCTCCGAGAAGAGTTAGAACCAACAAAACTAAGTTGTGCTCCCCGTGCACAGCAAATAACTTTTCTTGCCTTGATGCACAACTATAAGACAGGTGAACAGGTAAGAGTCAGACTCACCAAATGAAGTCCTTGCAGTGGCTGCAGAAGGTCGGTTGTTTAAAAAACCTGGCAGTGAATTTATGATTTTTAACTTCATGCACGTTTTTCTGCCGCAGAGCACCTTTGCGGGCAAATCGGTTGGTCACACCGATCATAGATTCGTTATACTGCATATGATCAGCCATAGCCAAAAAATGCGGTCCCGCGTTTCCACGGCTTATCACCTCCAAAGTGTCTTCACAGGTGTTTTCCCCCACTAACGCTGAGAATTGGCCGACTGTAAGAGACGAGGAATGTTTCTGTCAGCCACAGCGGATTTCCACCAATGCTTCCACCAGCATTTAAAGTGACGTCAATGGACTTCGTACTCTTCATACAGTAAATGAGCGCTCACGGTCTTCCCTCGGTATACTCAAAGAGAGCTGCGCCATCATGTGGACAAGGCTCACATGATCACGATGGAAAACTAATTGTTGAGAGGAGAAGGATTTTTCTCCTAGTGTAAAGTGTGACAGAAGCTATTGTGTGGCTAAACATCTTTGATAGATAGATAGATAGATAGATAGATAGATAGATAGTTTATTCATCCCGGGGAATATTTGAGGCATCCAGTAGCTTAGACTGCCATAACACAACAAGCACACATATCATATATCTCATGCAAACATCACTCATAGAAATGTAAAGAGTAACAAATTGTGAAGTGATTACAAAGGTCTGATATGGACTGACCTAATGATGCAATGATAAGCAGTGCAGAGATTGAACAGTGCAATAGCTTGCTCATTATTACATGTAAATATTAACTATGACTATGAAAAGACAATAATGTAAACATAATAAAATTGCTTGACAAACAAGAAAGAAAAAAATATACTTAAAAGAATATATAACAGGGAATAAGTTATGAGATGTAGATGTTATGACTACAGTCCAGATTGTGTAGGGCTAATATAGCCTATAAGACAGTCAGGAGTGCAACAGACAAAGTGACATAATGGTAGGGGCTGAGATAGGCCATCTGAAAAGTCCATTTCTCCCCTCCCCTTTTGTGTGGTATTGAAGAGTTGGATGGACGTGGGTACGAAGGACCTTCTCAACCTGTCTGTTGAGCATGGCAGTGATAAAAGTCTGTTTACGGTAATGAACGTGCTGTGTAGTGGGTGGCGGTCATTGTCCATGATCAACAGCATCCTACTCATGCTCCGTTTCTCTGCAGTTGTTGTAAGTGACTCCAGCTCAGTGCCAACAACAGAGCCAGCTTTCCTTACCAGCCTGTTCAGACGCTCAGTATCTTTTTTCTTGATGCTGCCTCCCCAGCACACCACAGCATAAAAAAGGACACTGGCAATCAGATGCGGACAGAGTACACAGCTTCATTACTTGAGTAAAAGTACAGATACCATTTGCTAAATTTTACTCAAGTACAAGTAAAAGTAGCCTACAACAGTCAAATGTCGACTTAAGTAAAAGTACTGAAGTACTTGTTTTTAAAAGTACTTGAGTATCAAGAGTATAAGAGTAGCCTACATTTTCTAAATATTGCATTACTACTGCCACAGTGCTCACATTTATGTACAGAAACGTCCGACATAGAGTTATGAAAAATGTTAATGTTAATACCTTGGAGAATGTAAAAGGAATTGAATCAAGTCATTTTCATCTTTTCACCATGTTGCCAGGGATGGGCAGTATTTCTAATACATGTATTTAAAATACATATTTCAAATACAAAATACTATTTTGTAATTGAAACACTTGAAGTGAAAACTATCATTAACTTGTTATAAATAGTTAAATAGTCTGGCGAGGTGGGGCCTCAGGTTCCCTTCTTCATCCATTGTTTCGTCTATGGCTTCGTCTCTTATCTAAATCTGACCATGGAGTTGACTTTGGCGGAAAGCTGAAGGTGATTGCTGATAGGCTGTCTCAATCAGTGGCGCCTGCACAATCCAATCACGTTTGAGAAGGAAACAACAAATTTTTCGAAGTAATAAGTACTCACGGTTATGGATAGAAATGTAGTGGAGTAAAGAGTACAATATTTGCCTCTCAAATGTACTTGAGTAAAGTCATGAGTACTCCCCAAAAATGATACTCAAGTAAAGTACAGATCCCTCAAAATTGTACTCAAGTACTGTACTCAAGTAAATGTACTCCGTTACTGTCCGGCTCTGCTGGCAATGACTGACTGATAAAATATCCAGAGGAGCTTACTGCAGACATTGAATGACCGCAGCCTCCTCAGGAAGTAAAGCCGACTGCTCTTTCCGATACAGCGCATCTGTGTTGGCTGACCAGTCCAGTTTATTGTCCATGTGTACCCCCAGGTACTTATATGTGCAGACCACCTCAACACTGACCCCTTCAATGGAGACTGGAAAAATATGTGGCTTAGATCTCCTGAAATCCACCACCAACTCCTTGGTCTTTGTTGCGTTGAGCTGCAGATGGTTGAGCCTACACCATTGCACAAAGCCATCCACCTGGTTCCTGTACTCGTCCTTTTGTACATCCCTGAAACACCCCACAATTGCAGTGTCATCCGAAAACTTCTGCATGTGGCATGACTCAGAGTTGTAGCTGAAGTCAGAAGTGTACAGGGTGAACTGGAACGGTGAAAGCACAGCCCCCTAAGGCGCTCCGGTGCTGCTGATAAGTCTCTGAGTCTCTTTTCTTGACACAAAAATAATCCAGTATGTGACAAGCAACCTGTCGTGATGGCCATATGCCAATCAAAATCAGACATACCTTAGACCAGTCAGAACAAATAGAGCCAGAGTCTAATGGATCTGACAAAGATATGCTAAATAAAATGCCGTAGCAGTTTGTGTGTTGCTACCCCTGCTGGTGGATAAACAGGTACAAGCAGTTGAAGCAGGGGTACTTGGCATACATACATTACTGTATCTGGCATGGCATCTTATATTTTTGTTCCATTGTCCCATGCCACAAATGCATGGGACAATGGAACAGATTGGACAATGGAACAGATAATGTCATCACACAAATGTAGTGCCTAGTAGTCTAAAATAATCACACAGGTCAGGTCAGTAACCATTCAGATGAATTGACAGATTAAGTTGCACACCATTAAAGGTGCAGCCCATAAACTGTATATATAGTCTATGGTGCAGCCAGTGATCATACGTGATTTCAAGCCTATAAAATATCACATTCACCAATCATCTCATGACTGCTAGCTGCCCATTCAATGAGTACACTGTAAAAAAGCCCGGTCTCTGTATAGGCAGCCCAGGCTCCGAAAACTAGAAACAAGCAAAGTGGGGGCAGCCTGTCCCTCAAACAAAAATAAAACCATGCATGGAGTTTCTCTGGGAATACTGAAGGGAGGGGTGAGCTACAGTACCTCTCTGGCTTGATTTGTTTGATCATTGTTAAAATAGCCTATAGGCCTAATGTACATTGTTTTGGACAAAACCACCTGCTAATAAAATGTATATAAACATAAACACAAACAAACAAGACTGTCTGCACAATCGCTGACTGCACATGTATGTTTATGTTTATAAATGGTATTTTGTAGACACATTTGTCCAAAGACAATGACATCAGTAAACATTACATTAACATTGAAATTAACAGTTTCAAGTTCATTCATTCAATCTTTAATTATTCTCGGAGGTTCATTGAGGGTAGTCCTCATTTTCAGTGAAGCTGAGATTACACAATAATAATGGAATAACAAGATATATAGTATAATAAAAGTAAAATGAAATTGCCAAAAATATCAATATTATCAAGAGGCTAAATATTTAACAGAATAATAACAATAACCATATAAACATTAACATTAATTAGTTAGAAACAAGGTCTTTAGATACTTTTTGAAGATCCCAAAGTGATCACTATATGATTTACCCAACTTGGAATCACAAAAGAAAAGCCTTGCCATGGACCATTCCAGGATCTCTGGATCCGTGTTCCATGTTTTCTATTCCCTGTAATGTTTTGTTTTGTCATGTGTGCCATGTTCCACTATCCATGTTTTGTCCTGTTCCCGCACTTCATGGTTTTCTGTTGATTGAAACCTGCACGCCTGTTCTAGTCACCCAAACTCTGTCTTATATTTGTTTCTTTGCTAACTTTTTTTGTCACCATGTAAGGCCAGGGATGTAAATATAGGACCCAAATGCATACACAGAGATGGTAGCCAGAAATAAGGTATTGCATTTGTAACCCAGGTGGACACATCTTATAGGAATTTCATTATATTCCATAGTTTTCTTACTACCTTCATTAATGCAAACTATTTTCCTCTATAGGCTTACTACCTAACAACAGTCAGGGAAGTAAGGAAACGTGTTTTCTTATTGGTCAGAAAATAAAAAAGACCGCGCCCACCCTGAGAGAGTCTAACATTTTTCGGAGGGATTACGTGAAGACAGAAACAATAATTACTAGCGCAGATTCAAAGTAAAGAAATAGCTTCATAGCAGTAGTTGCTACTGTAGTTCTAAAGAAGGGAACTTGTAAGGTGTGGATTCTCTTGTTATAGAAGACTTCGGTTATGTTCTGATTATTGAAGTCTCGGTATGTGTAGCTATCTTAGTCGCTTAGCCGACCATATTAGCTAAGAAGCTAGTCCTGGGGTTCATACCAGGCTGGATTCCGTGTTTATCACATTTCATGTAATACATTTAGTGATGAGATTCGAATGATAGAATGTTAAGAACTTCCAAACATGTTCCATATAATGGTGTAATGTATTTGAATGAGTTATTCTGTATCCTATATTCACATAATCAGTGAGTAGTTGTTGGATGTACATGTCGCTGATAATAACCACTTAAATTTGATGTCATTCATCTCTTAATGATACATTTCATGTTCTTGCGTATTTGTTACTGAAAGTAATGTATTTGTTTACTAGTAAGTTCATTTTGTAAGCCCTGTGTACATGTATGCAGGCTGGGTTTTTATGACACTGGAACTCTTCCCTGCGCGGAGGATGGCGAGCCACTCAAGACTGAATCGCCTCGGAGGAAACAATTTCCGTGTGCATCTTCTGATTTCAAGTGTGGTAGGACTGATAGTTAACCATGCAATTGATTGAATCTTCTTTCTTTTTTTTGAATTCTCCAACCGGATACTATCGGGTAGGACTGAACTGTAAACATACTTGATTGAAACAACGGTTGGATTCCTCATCTGGACTATTCTATTTTTTTTGTTTGAACTTTGTTGCAATTGCGAAACCATAACTGTTATGGGTGCACCCTGTTCTTTTGGGACTGTTGGTTAATAGCTCATTAATAACTGGAAAATACCAGAACACACATACTCTGATATATAGCACAGAACCAACTTTATTTTGGGTTATTGAGCATTATGAATGTATGATTGAGAATATATTTTATGTTCTACTTACCTTGGTGTTTCAATTCAGTCATTGATTCCTGGTCCATTACTGAATTATTTGAGCCTATTCTAGGTGTTTCTCTTAAATGGGTTACACATTTTAATAGCAAGACACCCCAAGGTTCAGCACAGAGGAAACACAGGGGCAAAGCTAAAAAATACTGATATTCCAAAATCCAAGGTGATTCCAAATTCCATGGGAACAGGAAGTCATCAATCCAAACACAGCTAGATACAAAGTTGCAGACAGACTTTTACTTGAAAGGAAAAAAAATAAAGAAACCAAAGACTTGACCTGAGCAGACTAGGACCAAACAGACTTGACAGAAACAACTTCAAGAACAACAACGTACTTACTAGACACTCAGACAAAATAATTCAGCAAAGAAACATACACAAAACAAGGGTTGAAATAGGGAGGATGCTTGGGTGACAGCTGGGCTGGACAGATTGTGTTAAAAGTGTCGATTTTTCATGTAGACTGAAATATCGATGAGGTATGCAGAAATCATTCATCAGATGGGAAAGACAGGTAAAGTTGAGTATCATCCGCATAACAGTGATAAGCAAATCTGTGGGAGTGAATGACTTCAGCTAAGGAAGTGGTGTAAATAGACAACTGAAGTGGACCCTGAGGCACACCTGTGGTGACGTCATGAGACTTTGATTCCTGCCTTGACCAAGACACACTGACTGAACATCCCTTGAGGTAGGATGCAAACCAAGAGCTTTGCAAGAACTCCTAGCTCAAATAATGTAAAGAGGAGAATGTCATGGTTCACTGTCTGAAAGGCTTCAGATAAGTCAAATAAATGACTGATGACTGAACAGAGGCTTTAACTACTTTCAATGCATCACTCACAGATAAAAGATCAGTTTTGGTAGAGTGACCACTCTTGAAACCAGACTGACCAGAACCAGATCTAGTAGGTTGTTCTGGGATAAGAGATCAGAAACTTGCTTGAACATCACTTTCTCAAGAGCCTTTGACAGGAAAGGAAGAAGGGAGATGGATCTATAGTTCTTCACATCAGCTGAATTGGGTATACCTTTCTTAAGCAAAAGTAACCCTTGCTTGTTTGAAAGAAAAAGGAACTGTTTTCTCCAACTGAGTGATGAATTAATAACGTGTGACCGCCGACAAAATAGTGGGTGTGATAGATTGCAGAAGAGGATGGAATGGGATCCAGTGGGCATGTTGTTGAACAACTCCGCTTAAGTATAGAAACGTCGTCCTCATGAAGAGGAGAAAAAGAATTCAACAATGCAACCATGTCTCCATAAGCTAATGCCTTTTTCTAATAGGTGCATTTAATGGGGAAATAGTAATCTGCTATCTGTGGTTATCTTGCCAGTGTCCTTGCTAGCTTTCATTGGCCAAATGAACTATTTTGTGGAAGTGTAACTTTGTTGTGATTGACTGCACAGTTCAGCCCTGCACCTGCCGGGTCTCGAACCAACTTGCAACAATTCAGATTGGGAGGTGAGTGTGCTAGCAAGGGAGCTAAAGCCATATACTATACTATACTATACTATACTCAACTTTGCCTTTACAATTTTCCTTCATTCATTCACTTACATCAGGGTCATTCCACGTCAATTCACTTTCATCAGTGTTACTCATTGCGCGGCTCGCGAGCCACATGCGGCTCGTCAAACTATAACTGGTGGCTCGCATGGCAGCTTTGGCGAGATTTCGCCAAATTTGGTTTTACTCATTTTGAGTAGGCCTAAACTGTTCGCCAAAGGCCGTCATCTCTGGCCCCAGGTTGATAAAAACAAAGGTAGGGTAGGCTCTGCCCTGTTTACCGGCAATGCTACAGCGGACTTAAACTGCCACCTCGTGGCGATAAGTTGTAATACATTTCACGCAGCTGCTTGAATCACGGAAAGCGCGAATGAAGTGGCCACTTCTAAATGGGACCCACTGTATGTGGTAACACAGCCAATCATTTTTTAAATGTTCTTCATAAACATACAATACTGCACTACAAAAATGCAAACATCTGAATTATCCTTCACCCAAATAATGAAGGTGAAAAGAAGTTATTAAGCCTTAATTGTGCAATGTGCATGTCCAATTTATATGTAGAAATGCACATTTGCAAAGGTGACTTAGTATGTTGTCGTAAAAGTGTCTCTCCTTTTGATTTTGCACTGCCAATGTGGCTCTTGTGAAAAAAATAGTGAGGATCACTGACTTACATAAACATACTGTGCTGTCTGATTACTGTTTTAGCCAAAATTGTGCAAAGTAAAGAGGCATCATACAGGCCCCTCTGATTGGACAGACAGTCTATCAGTCAACCCCCGGGCAAGAGGTCATTTACTATAAGGGACTGTTCTTTAATTATTTAAGGGGGCACCGGAGGAGTTTTGGGAGCGTTAGTCAAAAAAGACGTGACCCTCCCTTGCCAGCAAGAAATTTTTCTATGACCCTCCAAAGTGATTTTGAAAAAACGCATGACCCTCCCCAACAATTTATTGATGCCTTCTGTACTGGGTCAATTAGGGAGCTTGCATGCTACCACTCCTTCATTGAAATGCCTTGAAAAGGCTGTTGTTTGCACAATTTCACAAATAATCACTTCACCGGGACCGAAACATACCTGTCAACTTTTTCCAGGTTTATCACGTATTTGAACTTTTTTCCCGCTGTGTTTTCACTTACGTGCATGCATGAAATCATGCGATAGCCTACTACACATAGCCTACCTGTCGGTGCGTTTTATAGGCTACACCAGCTTGTCTAAGAGGGGGAATTTTATAGCCAATAACATTAGCTGAGTCACATAGGCTATTTGGCCATAAGCCGTTTATCATAGGCTACATCACGAAACCAAACTAGTGTAACAAAGCACTTTAACGGGGAATTAATTGGGCATGAATCATTGTGCTGAACGCTATTTGTCAAACACACTCGACATTCAAACTATTGATAACTGGGCCCAGTTCCCCGAAAGCATCTTAAGCCTAAGAGTGTCGTAAAGTCCCTCTTACGAACGTCTTAAGATTTGCCGACTGTTTCCCGAAACCATCGTAGCTTAAGAGCGTCGTGAAAACACTTCGTAGATCTACGAAAGTGCTCCAGAGTACTCGCACCGGCTAAGAGCGCCTTAACAGTACTTCTCACTGAGGTCACCAACAGGACATACAGAGGAATTACAACTTAGAATACATAATCCAACGTTCCCATTCTTTATTGTGTTTACCTGTGATTAATTAGATTTTAGCGTGCAAAACAGCAGAGCCTACATTTAATGGTCATAATAATGTCATGAAAAGCGGACAAAAATGCAATCAAGTTATGAAACGAGACGTTGGCAGAATAGTTTGCCATTATCTTTGCTAAGTGAGGGCTACATTTTATTAGGCCTATAAGGGTACAAGCAGAGAAAGGAACTTGCGGTTTAGTCTGTAGGCCTACTGCATCAAAATCTAAGCCTATACATTTCCTCTCTTTCTTACTCAACTTCTTTCTTATCTTCAAACGTGTTCTTGACACCGCGAAAAATTATTGCATGGTGCAACAATCTAATCTTAAAATAATTACAATTATTTATGTCTCTGTGTGGTATATAACCTACTTGGGATGCTTACATGCAGATGTCAAAGTGTTTCTATTTTCGTATTGATGTGAATTAATGTGTAGATCCGAAGTTTAAATGGTAGGCCTATAGCTGTGACGTGCAGTCACCTGACATCACCGTCAAATCAGAGGATGTTTCAGAACTATTAACGTGGACAGCTCCCCTTAAGAACATCTTAAGAGCAGTGCACGCGTTCTCACGCTTCACGAAGCATGTTCGGGAAACAGTCGAAAAAACCAAACGAACGATCGTAAGATGAATCGTAGAAAACCCTCTTAAAAGCGTGTCTCCGTTGTTATCGGGAAACTGGGCCCTGGTCTGTAGGCTAACCTTGGACAAATAAATGACATTGACTCGCCATATCCTGACTCAGAATAAAAAATACATTTCCTTGCTTTGCTGCAAACTCGGAAATCATAGGCCAGCTTGCAGGTATAGCCTAACGTCTTTTTGAATTCATAGAAGGGTGAGCCCTCCTGTGACATGGAGGTGCGCAAATAGTTTTTAAAAGCCTGTTCAACTTTGAAAAGCTTCGTTCACCCGATGCCAATCACTGATCGCAATTTAAAAGTTCGGGAATGTTCATTTTTTTTAAGTTTTAAGTGCAGTAGCCTAGCCTAGGCCTATCTGCAGGGACGGATTAAACAAATATGGGCCCCTGTGCACAATATCAAAAAAGGCCCCCCCTCCCCCTGACCGCGGGCGCGTTTGCGCATGCGTGTGCAGCCAGCGCTTCTCCAGAGACTTTCTAATGAGGAGACACAGCACTCAAAAAATCCTCCATAGAAATGCATGGGGCTAGTTTGTAACGCCGTTACTACACATATCCCACCCCTTCCTCAGCAAAACGTCGACATGTGAATACATTGAGCCAATCATGTGGTGTGATGTGAATACATTGAGCCAACCATATGGTGTGTTGTGAAGACATCGTGCCAATCATGTGTTGTGATCTCGCCGCTGGAGCAAGATTGGTGTCGTGAAGCCTTGCGCACGCGCATTTCTGCCAAAATGGATGCCTGACGAGTGCCCAAAAAGCGTTGCCATATGGCCGCTGAGTGGAGGGACTTGCCTAAAAGGACTTTGGCTTCTCTCTTTGCTGTCGCTGTGCAGGCTGGTGCACAATTGCACACAATGAAAATGTAGTACATTATGTCATATATTATAACGGGTAATGTCACTCTTGCCTGTCCTCAAAACTTGAGAGCCCTGCCCACATTATGCAGCTGCTTGACACTACCGTGCATGGAGACATATTTCACGTTAACAGTGGAGATTAAGGGTGTAAAGATTAACCGATATGTATCGGTATCCGTTTTTAATGTGTAAGATATGGCTACATTGATACGCAGAAGCCCGTGACGAAAAAAATTGAAATGAACCGGGTCGTTATATCGATTTACTTGTTATGAATCGGTGCACAACCTTTTCTGCTTGCTCAGACTCATTTACGCTTCCAAGCAGCGTTCATCCCACTTCGGTTTTGAACTATATCGTGTAACGGAATTGTGGGTAATGCAGTTCGCTTTTGGTTACATTCATTGCCCAAAGTTGTCAAATGACCTCATTACCCATACATCTATTATTGCAACTTAACCATGTGACAACTTGCACTTTCGGTCGGCTTTTGTTTTGAAATCCAGCTAAATTAAGCACTTACAGCTTTCCTAAACAGCAACAATAGTCTGTAGAGTAGCCTTACCTTTGATGAAGGGATTTCCTTAATGTTAAATAATAATTTGGCCCTTGCTGCTAAAACGATGCATAAATTATTAGCCAATGATTTTGTTCATATTCACTCAGACTTTAGGTTTCTGCATTAGGTCTACTGTTGGAACAAAATAAGCCCAGAGAGTTCATTGATTTGTAGGCCTATTTTATTCTTGTAGGGTAGGCTAGGCCTATATGAGAAAAGGCCAATAGTGTCTTAAGCACTGTTTTATTTTATTTCGGTATTGTCTTACCTCAACAAGGCTACAGCTCCATGAAAACAATCAGATATAACTCTATAAAATCTGTAAAGTCTATAAAAATGTATTTTTATGTTGTATTTGGCTGCTGTGCTTGACTGAAATGTAGACTATTCTTTTTTTCATTTCAATACAGTATATGAAACAAACCTCAGTTTAGATAATCATATTCACACATTTTGTTGCCTAATTGACAACCATGACCATGATAATTGATAATATAAAATGAATGTGCACCTTGAGCAAATTATAAAAAATCTTTCAGAATGCCTTGCATTTTTGAACTGCATCGAATCGCATCGCATCGAATCGTACTGAATCGTTTTTTATAAACATGTATCTTTTCTTGTATCGAATCGTGCCCATGTATCTAGATGCGAATCGCATCGTCTTTTACATGAGAGATTCACACCCCTAGTGGAGATGTTAGCAAAACTATAGCGTTTGGTAAATAGAGATGCAGATCATCTCCCTAATTTATTTCTTTGTGCAACAGCCCACATTATCGCCTCACTCCAGCGAGGCGAAATGAAATAAGTGTAGGCCTATCTGTCATCGGCATGCGCCATAGGCTATTTGCTACGATATATAAGCTACTGTTAGGGCCTACAACAAGTCGCGATTTATTAGGCTATCAATCTCTATCCTGTTTTCATGAACATTGCAGGAATCCCACTTCATTCACCTACCCACGAAAGTGGGTCAGTTTCACTTTCGAAAACACATACACATTGAATGAGCACTCATAGCCTACCACTTCCACCTAATGTTATGCCTCTATATTTTATGAATTAAGAAGTATTTATTGATCAGGAAAACATTTAGTTTATTTTTCTTTCGGTCCGCGGTTCCATAACACCATTCAGTTGTGCCGCAAATTAACAGACAGAAGCACCTTGCATAATCTAGCCTAAATTCATGGCATTTTTTTTTTAAATCCAAGGGCCCCCATTGGCTGAGGGCCCCTGTGCACGTGCACACTTGGCACAAGCCATGATCCGTCCCTGCCTATCTGTCCCCTTTT
The DNA here is from genome assembly GCF_017589495.1 of Alosa alosa. Taxonomy (NCBI): domain Eukaryota; kingdom Metazoa; phylum Chordata; class Actinopteri; order Clupeiformes; family Clupeidae; genus Alosa; species Alosa alosa. Next base: position 19,742,570 of record NC_063194.1, read on the forward strand.
AAATTATATCTCGAGCCTATTATGAGGTAGCCTACAGTGCGTTATGTCCTGGGATTCGGACGTGCTGCAAAGGAAAGAAAAAAAACCTTGGGATAGATTTTTATAGATGGTTATGAGGAGCAATGTGAGAAAGAAATTTGATGATGATTTGATCGTTGTTTTGGGACGTTAAGCCTTCCATATGTGTCAGTGAAGGAGATTGAAGAAACATGCTGTCACGTGCAGGTAACCTAAATATTCTAGTGATTATGAGGAACAATATGAGAGAAATTTGGTGATCACTGATTGTTAAGCTTTTTGCTAGGCTACAATAGGCGTTAATAAAGAATAAACGTTTAATGTCATCTTTGGCCTGGTGCGAGGCCCATCAGACGCGAGGCCATGGGCGACGGCCCAAATATTGCTGTTTTCATGAATAGGCCTACAAAAGTTGGGTGACCCTCCCTCCTAGAATAAAAAAAATGGGTGACCCTCCCCTCAACAAAGAATAAAAATACATGGCCCTCCCCTATTTTCCTCCGGTGGTCCATTCCATAAATACCGAACGGTCCCTAAGTCTATAAATCTTGGAAAATGATGGACTAATACTTCTGTGTGATATACTGTATGATTCAGTGACCTCTAAATCAGACCACCAAAAACACTTTCCTAGGCTGAATAATATGGGGCGCCAAATGTAACATGCCTTATTTCGTGGACAGAATCACTTTTGTGTGACAAAATACATATATTCATTACGAAACCATGTTACATCGTAACACCTTTTGTCCACGGAATGCACAAATTGGTTTGCATTGTGTCCACGAAAACCCTGAAGAGAGTACATCATTTCCCTGTGGACGAAATTGACTGGCAATTCTTTCCTTTCGTGGACATGCTGAATGCAGTATTTCACCGTCGAGAGGCGAAATGTTTGGTCAAAAGTAATTCTGTCCACGTAAATGCGAATGCACCTACATGCACCATTCTGTGCATCCTTTTTCAATTTCATCCCACAGAAGTTATTGTGTTGTGTTACAGAAGGCACATTCCGTCCACACAATAGTAACTTAACAACTTACGAAATGCATTCAGTGACACATGCTTTCATTCTGTGGGCCGAAATGCATAAAAGAATCACAAAAATCAGTTTGTGGACTCCGGGTTACAAATACATTTGGTGAGTCAGCAGTTTACAGAATTAATTATGTGTCAGGATAATTTCATTACGTGACAAAATGCATAAAAGAATCACAAAAATCGGTTTGTGAAATCTATTACATTTACGTTGAGTCAGCAGTTTACTTAAATTAATTATGTGTCCGCGATAATTTCATTACGCGGGCCGAAATGCATAACAAGAATCACAAAATCAGTTTTGTGACCTGCCGCAATACATTTTGTGAGTCAGCAGCTTCACGGAATGAATTATGTGTCCGCGATAATTTCATGGGCCAGGGAAATGCATAATAGAATCACGAAATCATTTTGTGAGCTACTGTTGGGCCTACAACAAATTCGGCGATTTATTAGGCTATCCAATCTCTATCCTGTTTTTCATGAACATTGCAGGAATCACTTCATTCACCTACCCACAGGTGGGTCAGTTTCACTTTTCGCAAACACGCAGGATACACATTGAATGAGCACTCATAGCCTACCACTTCCACCTAATGTTATGCCTCTATATTTTATGAATTAAGAAGTATTTATTGATCAGGAAAACATTTAGTTTATTTTTCTTTTAGGTCCATTTAGTTCCATAACACCATTCAGTTGTGCCGCAAAATTAACAGACAGAAGCACCTTGCATAATCTAGCCTAAATTCATGGCATTTTTTTAAATCAAAGGGCCCCCATTGGCTGAGGGCCCTTGTGCATACACAATACTTGGCACAAGCTATGATCCGTCCCTGCCTATCTGTCCCCTTTTTTTAAATTATATCTCGAGCCTATTATGAGGGTAGCCTACAGTGCGTTATGTCCTGGGATTCGGACGTGCTGCAAAGGAAAGAAAAAAAACCTTTTGGATAGATTTTTTTATAGATGGTTATGAGGAGCAATGTGAAAAGAAATTTGATGATGATTTGATCGTTGTTTTGGGACGTTAAGCCTTCCATATGTGTCAGTGAAGGAGATTGAAGAAACATGCTGTCACGTGCAGGTAACCTAAATATTCTAGTGATTATGAGGAACAATATGAGAGAAATTTGGTGATCACTGATTGTTAAGCTTTTGCTGAGCTACAATAGGCGTTAATAAAGAATAAGCGTTTAATGTCATCTTTGGCCTGGTCTGAGGCCCATCAGCCCCCTTGGGCCATGGGCGACGGCCCAAATATTGCTGTTTTCATGAATAGGCCTACAAAAAAAAGTTGGGTGACCCTCCCTCTAGAATAAAAAAAAAAATGGGTGACCCTCCCTCAACAAAGAATAAAATACATGGCCCTCCCTATTTTTCCTCCGTGGTCCATTCCATAAATACCGAGCGGTCCCTAAGTCTATAAATCTTGGAAAATGATGGACTAATACTTCTGTGTGATATACTGTATGATTCAGTGACCTCTAAATCAGACCACCAAAAAAACACTTTCTAGGCTGAATAATATATGAAATGTAACATGCCTTATTTCGTTGGACAGAATCACTTTTGTGTGACAAAATACATATATTCATTCTTAAACCATGTTACATCGTAACACCTTTTGTCCACGGAATGCACAAATTGGTTTGCATTGTGTCCATTTAAACCCTGAAGAGAGTACATCATTTAGATGGGACGAAAATTGACTGGTGGCCTTTTCCTTTTCGTGGACATGCTGAATGCAGTATTCACTGTCGTGGAGCGAAATGTTTTGGTCAAAAGTAATTCTGTCTCACGTAAAATACGAATGCACCTACATGCACCATTCTGTGCATCCTTTTTCAATTTCGTCCACAGAAGTATTGTGTTGTGTTTACAGAAGGCATTCCGTCCACACAATAGTAACTTAACAACTTCGAAATGCATTCAGTGACACATGCTTTCATTCTGTGGACGAAATGCATAAAAAAATCACAAAATCAGTTTGTGACCTGCTACAATACATTTAAATGAGTCAGCAGTTTACAGAATTAATTATGTGTCAGGATAATTTCATTAAGTGGACAAAATGCATAAAAAGAATCACAAAATCAGTTTGTGACCTGCTACAATACATTTAGGTGAGTCAGCAGTTCACGAAATTAATTATGTGTCACGATAATTTCATTAATGGGATCAAAATGCATAACAGAATCCGCGAAATCAGTTTTGTGACCTGCTGCAATACATTTTGTGAGTCAGCAGTTTACGGAATGAATTATGTGTCACGATAATTTCATGGATCGAAATGCATAATAGAATCACGAAATCATTTTTAGACCTGCTAAAAATACATTTCGTGAGTCAGCAGTTTTTGGAATGAATTAGCCAGTGGGTAGCCTAGGCTACCATTTAGAAGTGGCCACTTCAATCGCCAGCCTCCGTTAGTCAGAGCTCCGTGAAAACAAAGGAAAGCCCTTTATTTGGGCCGGGCAAGTAGGCATAGCGATTAGGCCTATTATCTTGGACCCACTCCAGCGAGAGCGATACTGTATAAACTAGGCCTACTGTTAGGCCTACAACAAGTCATGATTTATTAGGCTATCCAATCATATACTGTTTTCATTAACATTACAGGAATCCACTTCATTCATTGTTTTAAATATCGTTGCTTAGCCCACGAGTTTGTCAGTTTCACTTGCACAGACACGCATAGACTTTGAATGAGCACTCACAGCCTACCACTACCACCTCGGCTAATATTATGCCTCTATATTTGATGAATTAAGAAGTAGGCGTGCATTGATCAGGGAAACATTTAGTTTCTTTTTCTTTTCGGTCCACGGTTCCAACAGTTGTGCCGCAAATTAACAGACAGAAGCACCGGCATAGACCTAATCTAGCATAAATTAGTGGGTCCAGTGGACCAGCAATCCTAGGCTACTGTTCGAAGGCTCTCATGGTTTGAAGATCATAGACCATAGATAATTCAGAGAAAGCCTATGCAGTTGCTTTTTTAGCCATGGACCTAGGCTAGGTCCAGCACGCCCTGGCACCGGTTACGCTGGATTGCCAATCACACTGCCGTTGCAAAGCCTCTGAATGCAGCCAGCTGTCCCGTTTACCACGGACTTAAGCTGCCACCTCGTGGCGAAAAGTTGCAATACATTCGCAGCTCTGTGAATAACAGGAGGCACGAGTGCCACTTCTAAATGGGACCCACTGGCTAATTCATTCCGCAAACTGCTGACTCATGAAATGTATTTTAGCAGGTTACAAAACTGATTTTGTGATTCTCTTATGCATTTGGTCCACGTAATAAAATTATCGTGACACATAATTCATTCCGTAAACTGCTGACTCACGAAATGAATTGTAGCAGGTCACAAAGCTGATTTCGTGATTCTGTTATGCATTTCGTCCACGTAATGAAATTATCCTGACACATAATTCATTTCGTAAACTGCTGACTCACGAAATGTATTGTAACGTTCTCCGTTACTCGGACAGGAAACCACTTTCATAAACCAGCATTTATTAGGTACAGCACTTGGTCGCCATTACGGGCCGCGACTTGCCAATATCAGTCCTTGTTTTTTCCTAGAACTCCCGCGAACTTCACACAACAGATAAAACAACACTGTAACTTTTTCTGCTGCTCAGGCGTGCCCGCCCCCCCCTGCAGCGCCTCTACAGGCGGTTAACATAAAACACAGCAAGGCACAGAGACAATACAATGCACACAAAACATTAACATAGACCCGAACTGCACATCAAAACACACCCAGGACGTTACACTACCCCCCCACCACAAAGTTCCTCGTCCTCGAGGGAACAAAGTCCGCAAGACGCTGGGGTGGCCTCCTTCTCCTTTGTGGGCGTGACACAGGGGACAATGTGCTTAAATCAGGGGCTGGGGAAGTGGGCAGAGACCCGGGGGTCAAGGGGACAGGGTTGCCCCCACCTTGCACCTGCTGCGGTGGCTGACAGGGTTGTGGGGCCAGTAAAGGTGCATGGGGTGGAGAACGTGGTGTTCCGGGGACTTGGGGTGAAGCACTGCCCTGATAGGGTGCCAGTCTGTCTCTATGCAGCGCTACCTTCCTTCCTCTTGGCGGCAGCTGCACCCGATACACCACTTCCCCCATCCGCTCCAACACCCTGCAAGGCCCCATCCACTGGCTGTCAAGCTTCGGGCAACGCCCCTTCTTTCTTTGTGGGTTGTGCACCCACACCAGCTCTCCAGCTTGGAAATGCCTCCCTCGGGCCCTCATATCATAATTACGTTTTTGCCGCGCATTAGCACTTTCTTGCAAAAACAGCAGGAGAGTCAGGGGGCAGCCCGAAAGCCAGCTCTGGCGGCGTGCGGAGTTCTCTCCCCAGCATAAGGAGAGCCGGGGTGCACGCTGTTGACTCCTGGACCACTGACCGGCACGCCATGAGCACCAGCGGAAGATGCTCATCCCAGTCTCGCTGATGCTTTGAAGTCAATATAGCCAGCTGCTGACCCAGTGTGCGGTGGAGTCTCTCTACCAAACCATCACTTTGAGGCCGTAATGGGGTGGTGCGCGTCTTCTTTATGCCCAGACGAGTGCACATGGCGGCAAACACAGCGGACTCAAAATTTCTCCCCTGGTCACTGTGCAGCGTGTCAGGCAGCCCAAACCGGCTGAATATGCCTCCCAGCAGGGCACCAGCAACTGTCTCTGCCTCCTGATCTGGGAGGGCGTAGGCCTCAGGCCACTTCGTAAAATAGTCAATGGCAGAGAGAATGTAGACGTTGCCCTTATCTGTTCGCGGAAGTGGGCCCACAATATCGACAGCCACTCTCTCCATGGGGGCCCCTACTAGATGTTGCTAGAGTTGTGCATGTGACCGACCTGGTGGGCCTTTCCGCGCTGTGCACAGGTCACACCGGCGGCAAAAGTCTTCCACGTCCCTCCGAAGACGTCCCCAATAGCAGCTCTGGCGGAGCCGGCGGAGCGTCTTGGTCACACCGAAGTGGCCTGACCCCGGAGCTCCATGCACAGCCTGCAGCACAGCTGTCCTCAGGCCCCTGGGGACCACCAGCTGTCAACGCTCCTCCCCTGTAGCCGGCTCTTTCCACGCCCTCTGCAGCACGCCATCACTCAGGCGCAGCGCGTCGAACTTGGACCACAGCCCTTTAGTGGCCTGTGAGAGTCTTGCCACCTCTTCCCACGAAGGTCTCTGCTGTGACTCCACCCACTGACGCACCGGCTGTAAGTCGGGGTCGACCTCTTGCTGCTGCCTCCATTCCCCGGCACTCACCGTCTGCAGCTCCCGACAGACAAACACCTCAGCCTGCCGTACCACCTGCTGCTGCTGCTGCTCTTCGCACAGTTCATGCTCACGACTGTCCCTTTGTTCACAATAGCGGCAGCCGTCCGCTGCACACGGGCGACGGGAGAGTGAGTCTGCATTGCTGTGTTGCGCTCCTGCCCTGTGCACCACTGTGAAATCATAGGCCCGGAGCTCCTCCAACCACCTGGCGACCTGTCCCTCCGGCTCCCTGAATGACATCAGCCACTGGAGAGCTGAGTGGTCGGTTCTCACAGTGAAAGGCAGCCCACACAAGTAGTATTTGAAGTGGCGCACAGAAAGTACTACTGCCAGGAGCTCGCGACGGGTTACGCAGTAGCGCCTTTCAGCCTTGTTGAGCACCCGGCTAAAATAGGCCACAACCCTCTCTCCGTCAGCACCCACCTGCGACAGCACTCCTCCGACGCCCACCCCACTGGCATCAGTGTCCAACATAAACGGGAGGGAAGGGTCAGCTGGGGCTAGCACAGGGGCATTGCTGAGGGCCCGGCGCAGCTGGACGAATGCCTCCTGGCATGCTTCTGTCCAGACAAACTCTCTGTCTTTCTGCAATAGCTGGAACAGAGGAGCAGCTATGCATGAGAAACCCCGTACAAATCTTCTATAGTATGAGGCAAGGCCCAAAAAACTTTTCACCTCCTTTTGAGTGGACGGGACATGCCATTCAACCACTGCCTGCACTTTGTCCTGCACAGTGCTAATTCCCTCCTGCCCCACCCTGTGTCCCAGAAAAGTCACCTGGCGCTGCATACAATGACACTTATCTGGGTGGAGCTTCAGCCCGGCATCCCTGATTCTTCCCGCTTCGGCGTAACGACATCAGGGCGGCGTCAAACGTTGGTCCATGTGCCAGGATGTCGTCCAAATAGACCAGGCACTACTGGCGTGGTATGCCAGTCAGCACCCGGTCCATTAGTCTGGCGAATGTTGCTGGCGCATTGCACAAGCCGAAACTGAGGACCTTAAATTGCCAAAGCCCACGCCCAGTGCAAAAAGCAGTCTTTGGTCTGGCGGACGAGGAGAGGGGAACCTGGTAATAGCCGGATCGGAGGTCCAGTGAGGAAAACCAGGCCGAGCCTGAGACTAGGTCCAGCGACTCGTCCACGCGGGGCAGTGGATACGAGTCTTTCTTTGTTACCCCGTTCAGTGGTCTGTAGTCAGAGCAGAGGCACCACTCACCGTTCTTTTTGGGCACCATGACCACCGCTGCTGCCCAGGGGCTGTCTGATGGTTCGATGATGCCGGCCTGAAGCATGTTCCAGACAGCTTTGTCACATGCCTCTTGACGCGCCAGTTGGGGTAGGCGTCGCCAGTGTCAATCTCATGCTCCACCAGCTGTGTTCGGCCGACCTCATCCTCATTCAGTGCAAAGCTGTCCCTAAATTCAAATAAAAGTATCCATAACAGCTCCTGCTGATGTGAGTCCAGGCCATCACGGTTCTCCATCCGATTTTCCGTATGGCAGACTGCGCCGCCCCCTCTTCTGGCTGGGGCAGCAGGACAGTGGGGTGGCCCATGCTGATGGAGGCTGGCGCCGCAGGCAGGGGTGCCATGGTGTTGGGGTCTGTCTCCTCTGTCCCCACCTGGTGGGGAAGTGGCGGGTTGAAGTGGAACTGTGGAGTTTTGGGGAACGTGAGTGTGACCTGGGGCTCTGCCGTAACAACTTCTCGTGCTGGCACAGTGATGGGGGCAGCAGACGACGGCGTTGTGGCCGCCAACATGATGGCAGGCCCATCCTGGAATCTCAGCGTGCCTCCTCCTAGATCCAGCTGGCAGCCTGTAGCCTTTAGAAAATCCAGTCCCAGTATGCACGGGTCTTGCACACCTGCCACCCACACTGGATGGCGGACAGCCCTGCCCCCCACAGTCACAGTCATCATGCCTTTGCCTTGCATCGGTGGCAGGCTGCCCGTGACTGTGCGCAGCTGCACAGTGGTGGGCTCTAACTGAGTCCAGCCTGGCACCACATCAGATCTTATGAGTGTTACTGTGGATGCCGTATCCACGAGGGCAGAGCAGGGGACCCCCTCTACAGTCCCTGGGACGTAGCAAAAGTCCCCAACACATGTCCGTCCCACCACTACCACTGACCCCGGGGAAATGTTGTCGTCTGCTTCTGGGGAAAGTAGGGCCAGACTTCCCCGGCTGTGCTGTTGGGGCCCCCCCTGTAGACGACGAAGAGGAGGAGGATGAGGTTGGGGTCCGCACCGTTTCCCGGGCCCGTGGAAGCTTTTGGGCACTGCCTGAGGAGGTGTCCTGTAGGGGTGGCATGGTTCACAAAATCTACGGTTCGGTTCGTATCACGGTTTAGGGTCACGGTTTTCGGTTCGGTACGGTTCTTGTTGTTATTTTTTCTTTTAATCTTTCACACTCCAGAAACATATTTCAGCATATAGCTTAATCATCCACAATTAGGCTAGAGTATTTAAAGAATAGTTATCATGTAATAATGCACAAACTGAATTTGACTTTACATAAAGCACATTATTGTCTGAGGAAACGTTAAGCCACAGTTGAGATTTTGATACAGCAAGAGGGAAGACATTGATAATTTCAACAATCTTTTCATTTATTTGGCATAAAAAAAGGCAGAATGTGTACTATTGCCATCTGCAGGAACGTATGCCCCTTTTGGCACACAAAAGAAAGAAAGTGTAACTCTTGCAGCTTAAATTAAATTCTTAAATTAAAGTGCAGTATTTGGAAACATAAAGTTCTTATCTAAAGTAAAAGTGCCACTGTAATATTTTAAATATAAAAAAAACATGCTGGCTAGTGGCTATCAATAAATGCAATCCATCGGTGGTGAGAGCTACGTGGGCGTGTCGGACAATTCTTTGACAAGTTTTTCTCGTGTCTCTCATATAGTTTTGGAACTACAGAGGTGCGAAGTGTCGGCGGGAGGGAATGTTGTAGCGGGGCTCGGTATTTTCATCAACTGACGAAATCCTTCACCCTCAATCACACTATATGGCATCATATCCTTTGCAATAAACATCCCGATTGCTTTCGTTATGGCCATTGCCCTGGCCGAGTTATCACTGAGAGGCTGCTTAAATGCTGAGGACAGAAGTTGTTGGGTAGCCTGCGGCTCTTTCTTCCTTAAACTGTCTACAGACACATTGGGGTGGCGCCTTTTCATATGACCTAGCATGTTCGAAGTGTTGCCAAGAGCATACTGAACACGTGTTGCACAATGTTTGCACACAGTCGCAGTCTTTTCTGTCGTCTTAACTCCTCTATCATCATAGGTAACCTCAAATCCAAAATGTTCCCACACACCAGACCTATAAGAGGCTGGCGCATCCTGCAACTCCCCACACACCAGACCTATAAGAGGCTGGCGCATCCTGCAACTCCCCACACACCAGACCTATAAGAGGCTGGCGCATCCTGCAACTCCCCACACACCAGACCTATAAGAGGCTGGCGCATCCTGCAACTCCCCACACACCAGACCTATAAGAGGCTGGCGCATCCTGCAACTCCCGGCAGTCTTTGTCTCTCGCACTTGTCATTTCTAAAGACTCCAGTCGCGCGCAGCACTCAAAACTATACTCCTACTCTCGCGCGAAGGGAAACACATTATCACATGGGAATCAATTGCGCATGCCATAACTAGCCTGAACCGTAGGACCGTACGACAAACACACACTCCGAACCGTGACATGCCATCCGCATGGTTCGGAGCATTTTTCAAAAACCGTGCCATCCCTAGTGTCCTGTTTGTCCACACCCCCAACACAGCCTGGGTGATGTGCGCGGGGCACGGGTTGTTTGGAGAGACATAGCCCGTATCAGTTCAGTTATCTCAGTTGCCCACGCTGGCTTCTCCCGGCCTGGGCTGGTGCCCATCGCCACTCTAGTTGTAGGCATGCCCTCACTGCGGCTACTTCCAGCTGACACGCCCCACACAATCTCTCTCTCCACCGCTAACTCCAAAGCAGTCTGCAACGATCGTGGATGCTCCAGCTGCACATGCAGCTCAGTGGGTGACAGAGCTCTGATGAACTGGTCTCTTGCCAACTCACTTTGCACATCAGGTGGCATGTGTGCATATGCTCGCTTAGTAAGGCTCTCTATATCATTGGCCAAGACCCGCAGGTGCTCCCCTGGGAGCCTACATCGACTGCTGAGTTCATTTTTCAGTAGGTCAGGCTGTACACACTGTCCAAAGCGCCTCTTCAGTGCCCCCACTAAAGCCTCATAATCATGCCTGTCTTCTGGGCTAAGCAGCAAAAGGCATTTTAATGCATCGTCTGTGAGGGACATAGCAAGCTGTAGTGCTTTCTCTTCCTCTGTCCATTCACCCGGGTGAGCGAGCAACTCAAACTGTGCATGGAATGCCTCCCAATCTGACTTACCCCCGTACTTGGGTGTTTTCAATGGGGATGCGGTGTTATGGGCGCCGCCATGCCTGTTGTTATAGTCCCGAGGCTTCGCATGGGCACCTGCAGCCATTCCAGCATCAGCAGCCATTCTCGCAGCCGAATCCCTAATGCGAGCTCTTGCGTGCTCCATCCTCTCTGACCATTCGCCACTTGCTCCCTCCTCCTTCACATTCGCGTTCGAAAAATACTTCTCCATGCCGCTACGTTACGTCTCACACAGTAGTGCGACTGGTCTGCCAACTTAGCTAAACTGATAGGTAACTACTAGCATATAAATCAGTCCATGAACACTTGCCTTCCGAGCGTAATTGCTTAACTTCTGACACCAGTTGTAACGTTCTCCGTTACTCGGACAGGAAACCATATTCATAAACCAGCATTTATTAGGTACAGCACTTGGTCGCCATTACGGGCCGCGACTTGCCAATATCAGTCCTTGTTTTTTCCTAGAACTTCACACAACAGATAAAACAACACTGTAACTTTTTCTGCTGCTCAGGCGTGCCCGCCCCCCCTGCAGCGCCTCTACAGGCAGTTAACATAAAACACAGCAAGGCACAAAGACAATACAATGCACACAAAACATTAACATAGACCTGAACACAGGACGTTACAGTATTGTAGGTCACAAAACTGATTTTGTGATTCTTTTATGCATTTTGTCCACGTAATGAAATTATCCTGACACATAATTCATTTCGTAAACTGCTGACTCACGAAATGTATTGTAGCAGGTCACAAAACTGATTTCGTGATTCTTTTATGCATTTCATCCACGTAATGAAATTATCCTGACACATAATTAATTCCGTAAACTGCTGACTCACGAAATGAATTGTAGCAGGTCACAAAACTGATTTTGTGATTCTTTTATGCATTTCGTCCACAGAATGAAAGCATATGTCACTGAATGCATTTCGTAAGTTGTTAAGTTACTATTGCGTGGACGGAATGCCTTCTGTAACACAACACAATAATTCTGTGGACGAAATTGAAATAGGATGCACAGAATGATGCGTGTAGGTGCATTCCGTTATTTATCACGTGACAGAATTACTTTTGACCAAACATTTAGCCTACAACAGTGAATACTGCATTCAGCATTATGTCCACGAAAGGAAAAGGCCACCAGTCAATTTAGATCCCACCAAAAATGATGTGCTCTCTTCAATGTTTCGTGGACACAATGCAAACCAATTTGTGCATTCCGTGGACAAAAGGCGTTACGATGTAACATGGTTTCGTAATGAATATATGTATTTCGTCACACGAAAGTCATTTTTTCCACGAAATAAGGCATGTTACATTTGGCGCCCCATAGAATAATGCTTAACTATGTGTTTGTACAACTTTAACATTGTGGAAGACTTACATGCAAAAACACACTGGCATTTAAAGACTGAACAACCATTTCCATTGATTCAAAGGGCCAAAATGAAAAAATAGACACCAATTAGCAACAAACCAGTCTGAAATAAGCCTGAGAAATGTACTAACTCTTTGAAAACAATGCAATATTCTAAAATTCCATGTTAAGTTAGATGGGGTCAGATATTCTTTAGAATGCTTATTTTACAACATTCTAATTACAGTTTTGTCAGTATTTGCTGAAGCATAATGCATAAAACAACCCTCATTTTAACATATTTCCACCAACTGGATTTTCATGGACTTTAACTATGTGTTTAGATCACCAATTGAAATATAAAAATGTGAAAATAAATTCTGTTGCAATTAGTTTTGGGTCAGACCTTACTTTGCCTGGACTAGGCCTATATACTATACTATATATTTATATATATATTATACATTATAGTATTTTATTATATGGCTCTTTGCAATGCTAGTAGAACGCTCCATTGACTTGAAAGGGATTTCCCAAAGTTGTAACAGTAAATAAATTCATGCAATTACCGCTGCAAACATATAATTACCGCTGTCAATGGCAACGGGTTTTGTGCTTCTGATACGTCTTTCATATCACTACGCAAGGACTGGAACTTCATTCAAACGTGAAAGCAGACGGTTGATCAGCTGTGTTCTAAAGAATGTGTTGCGAACTATTTGTTTCTCAGCAAATGCCACGATGAACGGTAACAAATAGGCTAGGTTATGAAGGCTAAAGTCATATCGTGGGGAGTTTATTATTTCGTTTGGCAAGTAGTCGATAATAAGCGGGATAATGTATAGAATCATTACTGTGAAAATAAGTCCTTCAGGGTGAACAAGACCCCTCCGCCGCGGTCGGTCCGTTATCTGTCGGACTTATTTTCCCAGTAATGGCGTTCTATACATTATCCCTTACATATGCATATAGGCTACACTACCAAAAGTTTGGAGATTGAAGATGTTACCAAGGGGAAAGAGGTAGATGATGAGGGGGCGCTAGTGAGCCATGGCGTGGTAGGTCGCTTCCCTTGATAGCTCCAGCATGGTTTGATTAAAATGGTATTATAACCTGATATCTTGGACATTATATCGCACAAGTGATACTTAAATATACACTAGACGACGTTTTCACTCATTGGGAGCCAAGATGAAAACAGGCAAACAGTCTCAAGGCAGAAAGAAAGACGGAGCTAAAGCTGCAGATACAGAGGAAGCTAACACCTCCTCGACGAACCATGCTACAATCCTGGAAGCTATCGGGTCAATCCATTCTGATCTCCAGTTCACTAAAATGGAAATATGTCAGATTATTGACACTCGAATCACGGAGATGGCATCTGCGATTAGGGGAGAACTGTCTACTTTCCAAACGGAGATTCGTGCTGATATAACAACACTGCAGGCTTCCACTGACCAACACAGCGAAACTATCACGGAGTTGGAGCAGTCAGCCTCACACAGTTCGGATGCTATCGTCAAACTCCAGTCAGAGGTGAAACGTCTGTGCACAGAAGTTGACCGTCTTACAGAGAAATGTGCTGACTTGGAGGGACGTTCAAGGAGACAAAATGTGAGGATTGCGGGGTTGGCAGAAGGCTCTGAAAAGGGCATGGATACTGGAAAATTTGTATCTGGGCTCCTGAAAGACACGCTGTCATTGGAAGAGCAACCGTTGGTGGATCGTGCACACAGAGTTATGCGGAGGAGAGCGGAGGGTGAAAACCCGCCGCCTCGCGCTCTTATTGCACGACTTCACTACTACCAAGATGTTGCAAAGGTGCTTAAACGAGCTGCCGATTTGAGAGATCTTTTCTTCAACGGACAAAGTATTCACATCTTTCCCGATTTTACTCCTGATGTGGTGAAGTGCTAGCCTGGCGGGCCATCCTATATCATTGAAATGTATAGTCTGGAATTGAACCATTCACCTCGCTTAATCCAAGGGGCAGGCAGAGAATTGTCTTTCAAACTGCCTAGGCATGCAATAGGCCAGCGCTACGACCATATCCGTATCCGGTCGGCAAAACGGCAAATACATCCTTCTTCGAAAGGAATGACTTAAGTGCATTGTGTTGCTCAACTTTCAAAGAAAAGCACAAGTCCAACTCCTCCAAAGTTGACGCCAACGCCGATTCAAACAACCGCTCTTCGTTCGCCATAGCCACCTTCCTTGTTGTTCACCGTCGCAGGACTGTCGTTATCCTGTTAAGCCCGCCTTAAGACTAACAAAATAGAGCGCTGTGATTGAATAACATCCACGGTGTTAGCCAATATGGTTTGATACTAGACGTACAGGCTGAGTAAATTAATTTGCCGCCGCTAGGGTGCGTCTAGATTTCTAGGCTAGCCGCCATGTCCATGTGAAAGTTAACGTAGTAGTAGTGGTAAGAGCATAGACAGTAAAAGAAATGGACGAACAGACTCCGTTGTTCTCAATGGGAGGGCACTGAGTCATTTTTCAGTTGGTCCCCCCAGTACTGCGCAGACTCGCACTTAACTTTGTGACGTTAGCCATCGAACTGAATCTTGTAACTCATATGATATATACACAGAAATTCTTCTCACACTTCCTTCGCCTTCAGTCATCAAAGTTAAACATTTATTTATGTATTATTATTAATATCATCCTCACAAGTGCTATTAAGTCGTGTTAATGTTGAAACTACCACACATGATCATCTTCAAAAACAGTCATGGTAAAACAAAACAAAAAAGTTATAGCTTCTAGCCTTGAAGCTAATCTTCTTTCCACTTTTCTGACCTACGGTCAATCCATCGAAAACCTCTGAAATGATTATCGTTAGACTACCTAACGGTAAAACTAAAGTTTTTCATTAGGTTTACTTGCCTCTATGCTTTACCTTAACATACAATGCTATTCTAGGCTACATAGCTTTGTTCACGAGTTCCCGTGCTGGCTGGACTACACTGTAAAAAATTTACCGTAAAATTCACAGTAACTTACTGGCAACAATTGGCCAGTAAGTTAAGTTGAATAATGCTTTTACAGTAAAGGTACTGTACTTCTATTTACAGTATTTTATGTATTTACTGTAAATGGAAGGACAGTGCCTTTACTGTAAAACCTATTCACAGTAACTTACTGGCCAATTGTTGCCAGTAAGTTACTGTGAATTAACTTTACAGTAAAGGACTGTACTTCTATTTACAGTATTTTATGTATTTACTGTAAATGTAAGTACAGTACATTTACTGTAAAACGTATTCACAGTAACTTACTGGCCAATTGTTGCCAGTAAGTTACTGTGAATTAATTTTACCTTAAAGGTACTGTACTTTTTGAGCTGTGTTTTTTTAGCTATTAATTATCATTAATAGAATCACCCATATTCTAAAATATTACAATTACATTTGGCTGGCGCATTTTTAACCAAAGCGACTAACAACATGGTAACAGTTAAGTTTTAAAGTTTTAGGACAATTTAAAACGGTAGAGTACAGTAAGAATAAGTCCAGTGAGTGCTGTTTTTAAACAGTTGAGTGTCAGTTCAAGACGGCTGATAAGTGCTAGGATCAGCAAGACTTGTTGTAAGTGGTGCTATGAGAGGAGATGCTCTCTAAAGAGCTGGGTCTGGGACAACAAGAAATTGTTTAAACAGTTATTTATTTAAGACATTTGGTGAACAGGAACATGACAAAACAGGTACAACATAAGTTAGGGATAATGGACAACACGCCATTAGACTATTCAAAGTTAACATGATGGAACAATAACGTGAATTGATAAAATACGGTAAAAAAAAATAACCAACCTTATTTGCACGTTTTAAAGAGCAATGATTAACACAATGGCAATATTGAAATAAAATAAAACAATAATGAACATGTGCATGAACATTTAAAACATAAATGAAAAGAAACTTCTTACAAATATCATTCCCCTGCCACTTGATATAAAGGTCTATGGTCCCCTGACCTTGGAGAGCCAGAATCCCAGTTGTCCTGAAAATTAAATAAGAAAAAACATTAACAGTTACATGGATTACAATTACTTTGTATTGCACCACATGTGATGAGGGTATAAGATGGTGATGTCGGAGTTCTGTCAAGGTACTTATGCTATTATTATATTATTATTATTATTATTATTATTATTATTATTATTATTATTAAGTGTGCTTGCAAAGCAGCACACTTATTGTTCTTCTTAAGTTTTATTATTTTTCCCGTCTCCCTAATTTTTAGTCAGCTCTAGCGCCTAGGCCCTTTGAGACAGAGACACCGTTCCAACTTTAAAACGTCTGGTCAGTACCGGTGTAAGTTGGTCGCGAAGATGACGTCAGATGGGCGTGTCGTTCGTCCGCCATACTGGATTGAACAGAAAGCGAAACTAAATTTTCACAGGTCACAATTTGGTCCGAACGCCACCGAAACTTGACGATACATTATCCTTGGACCAAGCCTCACAAAAGTTACCGGAAGGATTTTTGATTTTCGAAAGCGTTTGCCCGTCACAGCCAAACGAAAACGGTGGCGAAGCTCCGAAACAGGAAGTCGTCCATATCTCAGGAACACTGTCACATATCGATACCAAATTTTGTATATGAACTGGGGACTCCAATGTGAGGGTGCATAAGCTAAAAAAAAAAAAAAAAAATATTCCAAAAGTTTCCATCATTTTGCAAACCACCCACAGGTATTTGGTAACTCTACCCATTCACCTTTGCACCATTCACCTTCTATCACAACGCCTTCCAAGTATGCTCAATGCCTCTGGGCAGCCACAATGTCTCCGGGCAACCTTGCCCAATCATGAAATCCTTGCTCTGCCATGGGATAGTATGGACTTACGAACTGAAATGGCAGGGAGAACAGTAGCTATATATAGCTTACATAATAGAGTTGTTTTCACATTGATGGTATTCAAATTATTTTTTTCATTATTGTTAAATATCATGATGGGAGAGTATTATTAAAAATGTTACAAGTATGCAAATGCATATGTTTACGGGCATTTAGGTTTTACTGTGTTGTTTTGTTGTAAAGACATGCAAGGCATTCTGGGCCGTAATGAACAGTGGTCGGCAGCACTCCATAGGCTACGTATTAATAGGTGTTTCTGTAAACCTAGGGACAATAAACAGCTATCTCTGTTACAGAAACGAGCTGGTAATCGCTCATTGAAGAGGGAACTATGATAAAAAGATTGTTTTCCTAAAAGCATGGAGTTGACGAAAGAATAAGCAAGCAATGTCACGTTAATGTTAAATACATCTGAACGCTAGGTGGCAACGTTGTATTACATTTTACTAAATACGGTGGCATTAGTGAGCTTCATAAGTAAGGAAGGTGCAAATATGTAATTTATCATGGGAAATTATTATAAATGTTATTTCTTGTTTATTCTAATTGCAAACCACACACATCCATTCGTAATCACTCCTACCCTTTTGATACCATTGGTATCAAAGACTGTCATTTCGTTTATTTGTTGTTGCCTAGCAACTCTGGGAACAACAGAGCAAAGATTCTAGAACAGAGCTTCAGAGACACGTTTTTGAGTTCGTGGCCAAGTGCCTAAAATATCGGTTTCTATGTGTATGTGCTGGATGTTGTGGGTCCTTTATTAAAGTAAGTGTTTTATACAGTTACAGATATAATGAGTCATATTGTAGTGGTCAACATAAATGTGCCCCTTCTGTTATTAGAATGCTAAGCGGAGAAGCATGCTAAGCAGAGATTTAACATTATTCATTTCTTGTGTGGCTAGAAGCTAGGGAGGAGATGTTGCTGTATGGGATTTATGTTGCTTAGCGTGATGCCATGGTCATTTGATATGAGATGCTTGTACTCATAACTTTAGGACTCCTATTTTTTTTTTTTTACTAAGAGTAATTCAGGAAGCATTTTAGCCCTAAAAGTAGTGCCTGAGTCTGTGACAGCTTGCTGCGTGGATCACGGTAAGTGTGAATGAAGTGGCCACTTCTTAATGGGACTCGCTGTATGGAAGTAGGCTAAGTAAAATAGAGATGCTTCAAATAAGATAAGGTTAGGATATGCCCGCTTGACAACGGCAGAGATAGAACTGGCCTTTGGCCATAGCAACCATCCATTTAGAACGACTGGCCTTCATAGCAACCAAAGATCTTAGTTGTGATTCATGTACAGGATGCATTCAATGTGATGCAAAGTATAGAAAGGTGATGACATATACAAAGACAGGTCAAGAAATATAGTGCAATGTAGACAGTAGTATACAGTTGATTTACAGAAGGTGGTTTAGAGTAATATGAATTAAATATAAATATGTGCAGTGTATTAGCAGTTACCTCATACAATAAGTAGAATAATGTATGTAGATGTAGCAGTAACAGTATAATAGTAGAAATAATAATATAGATATATGCAGTGTATTAACAGAATATAATAAAACAGATTAATTATGGATATTCAATATGACAAATATATAACAGATATGTACATAACATACAGCTATGTGCAGTGTGGAAACAGTGTCATTGTAGTGCAGAAACAACATCATAAGAGTAGTAAGAATAAGTCTATGTGCAGGATGAATAGTATGAAGATCAGTAGAATAACTATAAATGTAATTACAGTAGGCCTATGTACATTTGTAAATAAATAGAAAACTATGGGTGAGAGGGATACATTTTATGGGATTAATTTTATTTAATCATAAAAGTAAATTGCATTAAATTAAATTGCAATTAAAAATCTTTCCAGTAGGCTTTAATGTCACGCAAAAAAGTACAACCAAAGCTGAGCTTGATCAACTAGAACGTCTAAAGAACCAGAACTTGAGTGTAGTTTTTTGCTGGGTCCCAGGCCATGTTGGTCTGAGGGGAAATGAGAAACCGGACAGTGCTGCTAAGCAATCCCTCAATGAAGAAGTCACAGAATGTCAAATCCCTGCCCCAGACCTTAAACCTACTGTATACTGAACTCTTACATCTCAGATAAGTGGCAATCTGGGATTAATGTACCAACAATAAGCAAGGAATGTGAATTTTGGCACATTTTCATGATCTACTGGGTCGTTATGGGCCCCACAAAATACGGTGTTGCTAAAATTACTCCTAATGTGGCTATTAGAGACATGCGTTCATGAGTATCCAGCTACATTCAATGAGTTAAGTAAAATACATTCACACACACAAAAAAAAAAACATCACTAATGTTGTGGACATTCCTTTATTCTGAGATACATCAATAGGCTCTCAAAACAATCCCAAACAGACATAAGGTCTTTATAGAGCAAATCCATATAGATTATTTGTCAAATAAACCAGTAAAACTGAATTAGGGGATGGAATATATAACATTCACACTCATAGCTCATATTTTTAAAATAAATCAGTGAAAAAGTATCCTGACAAACAAGTAGCATTTTAATGCCTTAGTCATATTTCATAATTTCAATGATAGCCCAGTTTGAGAGGTGCAAGACGCGTGACATTATTTATTTTTGCAGCCAATCACTGCTGTCATTTTATTTTATTGATTTGATCTCAGTCATAGAAGCTAAATTCGAAGGCAGGCCAAAGGTAAAATCCAACGAATCGCATTCAACCCGCAAGCCAATAGTTGAATAGCCCTCTCCTAGAGCTTTTGAGATATTGCCACTGCTCCAAAACTGAAAGGCACTGTTACAATGCCTGGATCAAGCCAGGTTCAGCATAGCGTATGCCACTGTCTGCTCACGTTGCTGACCGGACCAGGGCAAGCACACTTTCGCAGTTCCCGCCGGAAATGCAGTCTAGTTATTATTATTATCAAATTATGATTAATTATAGTAAAACAATATATACATATATTATTAATTATATTATTATTATTATTATTATTATTAAAGCTATTATCAGAACCTCACCTGCATCTAGTCAGTTAGCAAATAGAATTCAGTGAGGTCCCTGATGAAGGAGATTACATGGGGGTTCATGTATGACGTCTTCTGCTTCACCACTCTCTCAGTTGTCTTGCTCATCTGCTCCTTGGCAGTGCACTTGTTGGAGTCAGGATTAATCCTGACTAAAAACCTATGAACATAAGTATAGGAGTTAGGGGGTGGGGCAATATGTACATGTTAATGAGTAACTGTAAGAGCAATGAGCGATGTAGAATCATACATGAAGACCAGCTGACAGGCACATCACAACAGGAGTTAGACAAGGCTGTTTACTTTCCCCATTACTATTCCTCTTAGTGGTCATTACAAAAGTAATGTAATTACTGTAATATATTGCTTTTTGCTGTAACGCGGCAATGTAAGGCATTACAAAAAAAATTGGGTAATATTTTACTCGGTACAAACTTCAGTAACGCGCATTACAATGCATTTTAACCTGAAATTAAGTGGTATTATGTATTGATACATATTCGCAAACAACACTGCGAGAACAGAGGAGAAAAAATCTGCGCAAATAACAGAACGTAGCTAGCCTGGCGGGCCATCCTATATCATTGAAATGTATAGTCTGGAATCGAATCATTCACCTGCTTAATCCAAGGGGCGGGCAGAGAATTGTCTTTCAAACTGCCTAGGCATGCAATAGGCCAGCGCTACGACCATATCCGTATCCGGTCGGCAAAACGGCAAATACATCCTTCTTTGAAAGGAATGACTTACGTGCATTGTGTTGCTCTACTTTCAAAGAAAAGCACAAGTCCAACTCCTCCAAAGTTGACGCCAACGCCGATTCAAACAACCGCTCTTCGTTCGCCATAGCCACCTTCCTTGTTGTTCACCGTTATCCTGTTAAGCCCGCCTTAAGACTCTCTAACGAAATAGAGCGCTGTGATTGGAGAACATCCACGGTGTTAAGCCAATAGAAATTCCTATGGTTCGATACTAGACGTACAGGCTGAGCAAATTAATTTGCCGCCGCTAGGGTGCGTCTAGATTTCTAGGCTAGAACGTAGCTCCTGTTACTGGTTGAAGATGACTGTGGCTGGCTGCAACTGACTCAATGGATATAAGCCTATACGCTCATTATTTTCAATTTGTCAGAGACAACTAGGATATGAAGAACAGTTAAGTGCACTTTGTGTGTGAAACCGAAAGATCTCTATACCTCGCGAAATAGCACAATTAATTTAATGACACATCTAGAAAGCGATTGCCACGCTAATCTTTTTGATTCTTGATAAAGCATAAATGCTCTTCTAGTGCATGTCAGCTTTGTGCTGTGAACTTGAATTAAAGAGAATGAAGGGATAGAAATGTAAAAATTTCTTGAAAAAAAATTTCATTGGTCGAGGCCCCTGGGCTTCAGCCCAGGTAAGCCCCTGCATTAAGGCGCCAGTGAATGTGCCTTATATCCTTGTAGAATGGAGAGACACAGAGAGAGTTGGCCTAGTTAAGCAGAAAGCAGTTGATACAGGTACAATCAGTTTAACTGGCCCTTTGATGGGTCCTAGTAGTGAGCAGCTGGAAGTTGATACAGGTGCAAATCAAGTTAATTAGCCCATTGTGATGTCATCAGCCCATGTTAAGTCTATGGGGAAAAATAAGCTTGTTTTTTATTAATATCTCAAAAAGTCTAAAGTTTACAAAAGTGAAAAATACATTCCCCACGTGTCCTTTTCAAGACCTACGTTACAAAGTTTGAACGAAGTTTCTACGTTAAACGGTTAAAGCTGAATTAGACGCAGAAAAGAAGAAGACTTCGGATAACAGAACAGTGCATTTTCATGCACTGTAATTATGCCTATTCAACAATGTCTGATTTTGTCAGGCATCTCCAAACACACCCAGATAGGTCAGTCACTTAGGCCTAGCATATATCGTCACAGGTGACAAGCTAATCATCGCAAAGTTATGTGCTAATGCTGGGAACAGGCAGGGATGGGCAAAAATACATCAGAATGTATTTCTAAATAAAATACCTAATACCCTCATTTTTAATGTATCAAAATAAACTACAAAATACAGTAGGCCTAACCATATTATGTATCAAAATAAAATACTGTATTTTTGTATTTAGAAAATACTCAAAATACTTTTTTCAAGGAAGTATGGAAGCACTGCAAAAAAAGCTTTTTTTCCCCCAAACATTTAGCCTATTAAAACTATATACTAAAAAACAATACAATTTGGCCCCTGTCGTATACCGTATGCAAGTTCATGTAGTGTGATCAGAATTAAGAATAATTGAAGAATTTACATTTACATTTAGTCATCTAGCTGATGCTTATCCAAATGACTGACAAAGCTGTCAATTAAACACATTATAATCAATAGGCCAAAATCATAATTGTGTATCTGTGCCGAAATTCGTAATTCAAGTCCAGTCCAGAACTGAATAAGAAAATCATACGGCTATGTATCTTGAAGTTCCAGTATGTGAGAGACTTGACGTGCCTTAATATCTCCAACCTCAAGTATGCAGCTAATAAGGAAATAGAATTGTTATTTAATTAAACAAGGTGAACTTCTCCCCTCTGTGGAATGCAGAAAAGGATGCTACAAGGAAGGGAATTCAAACACACTCCACACCTTACCATCTATTGATGTCATTGTGGTTGAGATATCTGACATTTTTCTGTTAAAGATTGGCATGGAGACAATGGGACATGGTTGCCTTTGTCAGTGTCCTTATGTGAACTTGCACAGGTAAACTTGCTCATCTTTACTTGCGTACCACTTCACACCAGTGCTTCAGACCAGAGCTGATGCTTCAGCAATACTGAAAAGCTGTGTTGTTGAACACAGCTGTTCTCACATTAGCTGATTGTGATAAACATAAACCATTGTTGCCTAATTACCAATTATTCATTACACCTGTGTGTAGTATCTACTTTTTTTGTGTTTTTCACATATAGTATTTTGCAGTATTTTTAAAATACAAAAATACACACCAATAAAGTATTTTGATACAAAATACAGAGCCCTTTCCTTCAACCCAATAAAATACAAATGACAAAATACTATTTTGCATTTGAACCACATATTACATGTTTCAGAAATACTACCCATCCCTGGGAACAGGCAGATTACATCTTTATAGTTGGCCATATGATGACATACTTAGGTTAATACTGTATTTCACCAGTTAGGGCACCAAAATGGCCAGTAGCTGCACTGTGTAGCCTATCCTGACATGTCTTTAAGTTTTGGGTTACAATATACAGGTAGTGGGCTCTCTGTTGATTTTAATGAGTAGGCCTAAGCCTGAAGTTACAGCATTTCTATCACAATTGACCAGACTTTGACCTTTTGTCTTCTTTTAATAAAATTCTGGCTATGATTGTTCCTTGTATTGCATCATGAGCCATCACTGCACCTATTGCATTCTACTGTTGTTAGCCTTAAGCCTAGCTCAGTCATTATGTTGTACCACATCACCCTCCATTAGAAGTGCAATGAGCATTGAGCATTGAGCATAATAAACTGCATTTACAATTCCAAATCCATATTTCTAGATATTTTGGTAAAAGTAACTTAAAAGTAATACAATAGTAGTGTAATGCCTTACAATTCAGAGACAGTAATATGTAAGGGATAATGTATAGAACGCCGGTCATTATGGGGAAAATAAGTCCCGACAGGGCAAACCGGAAACACATTGTTTCGCCCTGAAGGGACTTATTTTCCCATGATGACCGGCGTTCTATACATTATCCCGCTTATTATACGGCTACTTGCCAAAACGAAAAATAAACTCCATGATATGTCTCTTTACACTTATTTGTTACCGTTTAAATTAAGTGGCTTTTGCTGAGAAACAAATAGTTCGCAACACACGCTGAACTTGAATCAAACATTCTTTAGAACACAGCTGATCAACCGTCTGCTTTCACTTTTGAATGAAGTTCCAAGCACAAACTTCGTTGCCATTGACAGCGGTCATTCTTGTTTTCAGAGGTCCTTTCCCAAGACATAATGACCGCTAGAACTTTCGGAAATCCCATTCAAGTCAATGGAGCATTCTACTTGCATTGTGAAGAGCCGTATAATAATATAATGTAATGAATTACTTTGAAATGACAGTAATAAGTAATACATAATATATTACGATTTTGAAGTAACTTGCCCAACACTGTTAGTGGTCGATTGGATCATGCGGCAAGCCACTGACAACAGGTGCCCAATGGACCCTGTTTACACAACCGGACAACCTAGACTTTGCAGATGATTTCACATTACTGTCCCAAAACCACAAGATAAATTGAGAGAGGAAGAACAGAAGGCTGCTGAGACAGGTCTCTACATTAGCACACAAAAGACCAAAGTGCTCAAGGCCAATGCAAAGATGCTAGCCAGCTTGATGGTGAACTCCTTCATTTACCTGGGAAGCGAGGTAGCGAGTGATGGCGGATCAGAAGGAGATGTAAAGAGGAGAATAGGAAAAGCAAGAGCTGCATTTGGCATGGTGGGACCATATGGACTGGAGCGCATGTAACATCACACTCAAGACTAAGGCTGCGTTCGTGAAATTCAATCTGACACTGAAAATAAAATAACGCTCTGAAGTTCAAAAAAGATGAGCGTTCTAACTCCCTGTGAATTTATTTAGGATTACAGACAGTATGGTTTACAATATGGACATCACTATAGCACTTGTGGAACAGGGTTTATGTGTCATTCAGAACTCAATTCCACTAATGCAAGAGCTTCTTGACAGTGATGATGAGGACTGTGTAAGCAATTGTTTTAACCTACTAAATAACAACAGTTTGTAATGTGAAAGCATTCTAGCACTAGCCTGCACTAGCCTGCAATCTACTGTGTGACGACACACTCTGCCACTCCGTCCCTTCATCTGGAGTGCCCAGAATTTACGAACGGTTAAAAAGTTTCAGAGTGTGCTCAGAGCACTCAGAGTGCCAATTTACGAACGCACCCTAAATTAATAAATGCAATACTTATGTGTACTTATGCTTAATATTATTAAAAAAGAAATACCACCACTATACTACAAAAAAGGTGTGTAAACTTACATAGCTGTTAGATCCTTCTGGACAGGTACTTCATTGTTAGCACTTATTCTGCCCATATTCTGCATTGGAGGGACCCCTGTGAGAAGGTTAAACATTATAGATTTATGCAGTGGTGGACGAAGTACACAAATCCTGTCCTGGAGTGAAAGTAGAGATACACATGGTCAAATGTTACTCCAGTAAAAGTCCTCCTTTTACATTTCCACTTGAGTGGAAGTACAAAAGTACTTGCCTTCAAATGTACTTAAGTATCAAAAGTAAAAGTCCTGAAATGTATTTTGGACTAATACAGTTGCCTTTACTTTTGTTGAAATTATTCGGCACAGACATAGGCATTCATTGAGCCTTTCTCCTCCATTCAAGGACAAAATCAGCTAATAATTATTGTAAAACAAACGAATGTGATATCTTATCTTAGATTCTTCAAAGTAACCACATTTTTCTTTGTTGAATGCTTTACACTTTCAGACCAAATCAAGATGTTCCCTTTTGTGTTTGATAATGTCAGATTGTCCATCATTGTCTATCATTTGCTCGATGGCGTCAAGAGGTTTGTTATATTAACATCAATATTGTGAATTATTATTGGGGTCAACAAGGTACAATAAATAGTGGATATGACAATAACATAGGTTAGGCAACACCATTATTTAAAGCCTAGCTCGCTTAATAGAAAATATACATGTAAGTACAGTACACATGTATTTGGACAGTGTTTTTTCCAAAAGGAACTTCAGCTGTACTTCAGCTGTCACAAAATGTAGTGGAGTAAAAAGTAAGATATTTGGCCTTGGAATGTACTGGAGTAAAAGTAAAAAGTTTAACAAAATTGAAATACTCAAATTAAGTACAGATACATGAAAAAGCGACAGAAAGTACAGTAATTGAGTAAATGTACTCAAGTAATGTCCACCACTGGATTTATGAATACAGCTGTATTATACAGACCTCTGACAAGCTAAGTTTCTCTGCATGACAAACTGGTCAACATACACTCTAAAAAATAAAGGTGCTTAAATGGTTCTTTAAATTTCTGGATGGTTCCACGGAGAGTCAAAATTCTGTGTTGAACCATTACATCAGGCAAAAGGTTCTTCACATTGGAAAAGGTTCTTCAGAGACCTACGGGCTAGGACATTTGCCATTTGGTGGTCAATGAAGGTTTACACAAATCTATCTTGACTGCTCAAACAACAAATTTCGAGTTATTTGGATCCATCTATGTTTGGATCAAATGAAGTAGCCTAACACCGTGTCCTAGCTGCAAGTGACAGCCAGGTTGTCACATTGACTGTTGCCTGTCTACATCGAGTCCATCAAATAGGCCTACGCCATTCCATTCGGAGAGATTCCATAGCCGAGCAATGCCCTATAGCCTACTTGTGGTGTCATGATGCACACACTGAACACTAGCCTATGCACAAATTAGGCATTGGGACATTGTGATCAGGTCACCAGATATAGTTGTTAATATTTCTAAAACAGTTTGTGCATCATTTTCCTTTCACAAATATGGCATAAAATACATATTATTTCCATGGTTAGAGCCAGGCATGCAGCAGCCTCGCCAGTGTTGCCAGATATTATCGTATTTGTATGATAATTTTGACCTCAATACCGATCAATAATGAAAACAAAACATCTCATAATGTACGATAATTTCATGTTCATTGTTAATTTATTGTAACCCTACAATCCACTGACCCCACTGGCATTGGCAGGCTACACTTGGGCTAGGCTCGCCTCAACCTCTCGGGCACAACAAGGTTGTTTTGTGACTTGTCGCTTGTTTGATTGCATGTTTGATCGCAGCGGGTTGTGTGTGCATTGAATAACCCTACAGCCTTGGTCATGATTCGTTTGGGAGGGTGGAATGAGAAGGGAAAGGGCTAGCTAGGCTGAATGGTTTGGGAAAGCCTGTGTGCGTGAAATTGTTTGAAAAAATAGCTATACTTTGTGTCTTGTGTGCGATCACTTTACTCCAAAAACGATAATTTTCAGTCTGTCAACACGAGCCTCAGATCCAAAGATTCCAGAATCTTTGCGAACATTCTAGCGCGCAACCGCCATCTCACGAACGTTGTTAATCCGCAGTCTTTTCTCTTCACCTGAACTTCTGCTGGAGGTCACATCTCGTTGAAGCTGCCAGAAGATTATATAAACCTTTCGGTAAGTGTTTCTAAGAGGGCTTGTTGTACACCAGCTTAGTCTCATTATCAAGCAAATACATAAGCGATTTGTGGGGTTGACGAAACGAAGTCTTTATCCCAATTTTACAAAAAAAAAAAGTTAAAATCCTTTGCTAACTTTAACATTAACTAACGTTAACGTTAAAGCAATCAGGTCGGGCGCCATTTTATGAGTAACGTTAGCTAGCAGCTTCTATATAGCTGCGTCTTGAAACTTTATCAACGTTTTTCTAAGTTATTGCTGCTTACATGTTCAACGGTCAGTTTGACGTTTTTTGATTGAATGTCAATATCTGAATATTGTCTCTGTCTTTAATTTCGTGTGGGTGGAGTGTTATATGTTACTGAACGTTAACTAGCTTAGCAGCTAGCCAAACTTAAAATGGTACGATCACGTATATGTAACGTTAACGGGTTTGGGCTTCCCCTTTGGATGTTTCCAAAATGCAGTTTCAGACAGAAAAAATACGGTTTGAATTTCTATAAATGTTCCTGTATGTTCCACCTTGAGACGCACACGAAGTCTTTGTCTGATGTATGACGATGGGTAGATAATAATATTCAAGTGTCACTCGATGGCGGGCTTGCTGCTTTCACTGTCACTGGCCGTGTCTGTTAAACTAGTCAAGTCCTGTTTAGTGTGTTGGTTAGGATTTTTCTAGACGAAAATGTCACACATCTGAAGTTTAATTGATAATTTCACAGAATATTCGTACTTGAGACCTCAACATAGGCATAGCTATCATGCTGGAATATTTTTTAAGCATGATGGCGTTTTCGTTGAGGCAGGTAGCGGCTTGCACAGCACAAGGCAAGCATTCTGGGGGATATGTTTGAAAAATACCCATTTGTATCTCAGTCAAGTCAGCATATTTGGTGCAAGATGCTTAAAAATGCAAGCAATTTAATAGAAAATGCATACATGTCTAATTAATGTTTATATTTTCAGGTATGGCACATCTATGGTCAGTGTCACAAGTTTGTGAATGGCTTGAAGAAGCTGGACTAGGGCATGCTAAGGACACTTTCATTGGTAGGTCCAGCTGAACGGACATGATTTTTCAGTGTACATTTTGTTCAATCAAAAAACCAACACACAACAAACTTTTAAAGCACCTGCAGCTTTTTCATGAAAACCTAGAGGCGTTTTCAGTTACATGTGGACTTGATGGCTGCCCACATACATTTTCAAGAGTGAAATCATTACAAAACCACATCCGCCAAAAGCACAGAAACTGTCAAGGATTTGTGGAAGCAACAGAGACTCCTCCCAGTGGTGGAAATGAACAGACTTCTCAAGTATCTATATCAGAACTTTTAAATGCACTAACTGAATCACTTCAAAGACGGTTGGCAACATTTGCTTTGTATCTTCAGGAAAAGTATGTTCTTCAAAAATGTGTACAAACAGATGTTATTTATGGGTTTGAAACACTGCTAATCTTTTTCCAAAGTTGTTTCACAGAAATATTTGAAAAGTTCTTAGAAGAACGTGGAATTGATGTTAGTACTTTGCCCCTGTCTATGTTCAGTGAGGATCGTTTATTTGAACAATGTTTTAGCGCGTGAATACTCCCCTACAAACTAGAAAAATACTGCATTGAAAATCTAAATTTGATTGAATCTGTTGAGCGCACTCTTAATATTCAAGAAGATGGTAAAAAGGATACTTATCAGTATACTCCCTTGTTAGATACATTAAAATAATACTAGGATAGCAGTCCACTCTAGAGCACATAATCAATCGGACAGTAGTTGATGATGGATGTTTGGAAGATTTCTGTGATGGGACTATATTTAAGGGTTCTAATTGAGATAGTGGGGATTTTTTTTTTGAGACTTCACTTTTATAATGATGAATTTGAGATTGTTAACCCATTAGGATCTAGAAAAACAGTGCATAAAGTTTCTGCTTTTTACTTCACTCTGGGGAACATTCACCCAAAATACAGGAGTAATTTAACCCTCTATACCCCGTAGCGGCCGTCGACGGCCGTTCTGTATTCTCCTGTAACGGCCGCGGCCGGCCGCAATTCTTAAAGAGACATCTGCTACAGTATAACCTTCATACATGAAATAATACAGCGTTAGTGGATAAATAAACACCAGACTTTTATTTTGACACACATAAATGGCTAGGTCGCTATTGACTTTTCTCCGGTATTTTTGAGTTTAGCCTGTTGACTGACCGGCTGAGGACTTACGGTGCCTCTGGAGTTATGGCTTCTAACAAGCGTCCGCGTCTTTTCTCATTAGATGAGATGGTATTGATGTGCATCCACCATGTTTTGATGTAAGTGACGATCATATTGATGTAAGAAATTGACAAAATAAAACATTAAAGTGTAATAAATTTAACGTTAGCATCCTCCCGTTTGTCATGACTGACTTAGCTGCCTCTCTGGCATAAAAAAAATTGTATGGCTGTCACTGTGAAAGTCAGTTTGAGTTTAGCTAGCACCAGCAAAAATATAGGCATAATTCAATGATGGTCATGGCCTAATTAACAATAAAGTTTATGATAAACCCATGCCAGGTTTATTTGCAGTTATATCACATTAACATTACCCCTTTCTGGCATGTACAGTAAAGCTAACATTATCGTTATCCCACTTACAGATAGTTATTGCAAACTACTACTTATGTATGTCTCTCTAAATGAGTTTTGTTGACTAATAACCAAAGCGGGAACCACCGTTGTGTTTTCTGCTTATGGATGTCAGGAAAATGTATTTGTATACAAAGTAGGCCAATGTCTCGTCATCTTCGTGATTACAAAAAAAGCTGCTAATTTGCTACCTTCACTGATGTAACGTTAACGTTAGTCTGAGACTCGTAATGTTAGCACAGGATAGGTTGAAGGTTAGTGAACGAGTGCAACAGGTTCATTATCATCAACTGATCAAGTTTAGATAAATTATATAACATGATGTGCATATAAAACAAAACGTAAATCCATGTCGGGATTAACAGTCCCTGTTGTTGGTGACATGCTTATCAAATGAGTCACGATTTCATACGCTATGCTTCATGGCCTACGTTAGTTCATATCCTCATCATTTTTTTAGCTGTAAGGCTCACTGTCCAGCTAAATCCCAAATAAGTGCAAGATATGCCAGTCTATTTCAATGAAATCAGTACTCATATAGTATCATGTTTCCCAGCTTCTAATACAGAAATATGAGAACCATATTTATAACTTTTGTTAGTGAAAACTTTGAGACTGTAAGTGAGTAGGCCTATGGCTGTCTATGGGAAACATGAATATATAATTTTTAATGGATCATATATCATTTGAAAGAGCAATTTCTAATCTTTAAACTGAAAGAAACTTACAATTGACACTTTTCATTAGATTTTTAGTTATTCTTGGTTATTTAAAATGTTTCTCAAATTGCCCTTTTCTCTTAGAATTCCCAGGAATCTGAAGCATTGTTGTAGAATTCCACTGGGGTATAGAGGGTTAAAAACATATCCATCTTTCAATCCTTGTTTACCATAGCTTGTTCAAACAGTATGGGGCATCCAGAATTTTGGAGCCCCTTATTTCTGATGTACAGAAGTTACAAACTGATGGCATTGAAGTGATATATGAGGGAAGACCCCTTCGCTTTAAAGGCACAATAGTTACAGTATCAGCAGACAACCTTTCTGCACACTCCCTTGCAGGTTTTAAAATGGTTCCTTTAGCAGTGGGCTGTTTGCAGGTATTGTTTATGTCACTATAAGGACCTATCAGAAAAAACAAATGAAGATGAATGTGTTGTCTGGACACCAGATATACACAGTTACCACCTACAGTGTGTAGCTAGGGACCCCAATACAAGCTCATTATATGGAGTGACCGGTCTGTGTGCTTTTAGTGAGATGCAAACTTCAGTGTAACTAATGCATTTCCACCAGATGTTATGCCGCGACTTCCTTGAAGGAGTTGTTCCTCATGTCATAAAATTACTTGTAGAAGTCTTCACAGAGAAAAATTGTTGGTCTGCAAAATGTTTCTGTTGCTCTGGCAGGCTTCACTTTTGGGACGGAATGATTCTTCTAGTAAGCCTGCTCCAATTTCTGAAAGACTTGTTTTTTATGATGGTAGACTTGCAGGAAAGCAGTTGAAAAGTGGACATTATTCAGGACACTTCCCTTTATTATTGGAACAAAATTCGAAAGACAACAAGGAATGGCAACTTTTCCTGTGCCTTAGGGAAATGGAGAAATAATATTGGCACCTACTATAAGTGCTAGTTGGATCAGTTATTTGGAGTTTTAATTTCCTCCTTTTGGCAGATTTCAGGAGGGTTGTATCCTGATAAAATCCTCCCAAAAGTACATTTCTTGCTTCATTACCCTCGTCTGATTCAGGAGTTTGGTCCACCAAGAGCACATTGGTGCATCGTCTGAGGCAAAGCACCTCTACTTCAAAAAAAAGTTTCTGAAAGAAACTGTAATTTCAAGAATATCTGTCTCTCTCTGCTACAAGAAACCAGTTCAGGCAGTGTTGGGACTGGCTGGGCATCAAATTTGAGAGAGAAAAGCTCAGCAGTCTAGCCTTTGAAGTATCAGGAACTTGATATTGCTGTTCAGGAAAAGCTCAGACTTGCTCATGTGTCTGAAGAGGAGACATTCTG